>NW_027104040.1:0-3698 GCF_902728285.1 Clytia hemisphaerica
GCGAGCAGAAACTTTCGCGATTTTCGCGAATTTTGGCCCTTTTTGTGAAAGTAAATGTCTTTGAAAATTCTTAACAGAGCAACTCGCGAAAGTTTATCCTCGCAAAAAATTCTCAAAAAAATTGGAAATCTATAAAACCTCAAAATCGTAATAAATATCAAATCTTCGGCATATTATTATCCTTTAATGCAATTTTAAAGTCGAAGAGCAACCGTCTTTAGCGGATTTAAGGAATATTTTTCACTTTTAAGGCAATTTCTATTCTAAAATTTTCATTTTCATCCACCGATTCGCAAAAGTTTATGCTCAGAATAAAAACATACTGGTTTAAAATATTTCGCTCTCTCTTAGAGCATCTTCAGTTTTTTTGAATAACAAAGACGTTTAACAATTATATTTAACGACGCTAGAACGGCATTACAATGACTTCTTCAGTTTTTGACGTCACGGAACATCTGGTACACTTCTTTCGCGTATCCGTGGTAGTCTTTGTTGAGACCTGATGGAGCCAGAGTTTGGAGTCTGCACATCCATTTATCTTCGGCTCGTTCTCTTTCTGCGGAGGATGAAAAGTCACTTTCTAGGATCATCACCTCAAGGTCAGCAAAGGAGTGGTCGCGATGGAATGTTCTGCCAACTCTGAATTTTTCGGTCTCTTTTCCATGTCGTAGCGGTGCTTTGAAAAACGCGTTGACAAGGCTTCTCCTGTGTGACCAACGTACAACTTGTCATGGATCTTGCATCTGGCTGCATACACAACGTTTCTTCGTTTTGCAGCTACACCATTGGTTACACGTTTAGTGATTCCATTGTGAGTGATTTCTGACTGGGTGACAATGTTCGGGCATAGCTTGCATTTACCACACGGTTTCGTGGTGTTTTGACGTGGTGGTCTTTCAAGATATCATTTCGCACGATTTTGTTGGCGATTGTTTTTCGGCGGCGGAAGGCGACTGTTGGAGTTGAAGGAAGACGGTCGATAAGTGATGTCGTTTTTGACGATGTTGAAGTTTTGACGAAGAAGTGATGGATAGGTGTCTGAGAGCTGGATGCCATGTGCAGACGAAGATGGATTGTTTGATCTTGTTTTATCTTTTTCTTTTGAACGAAAGAGAGATTCCGGCTGCTCTTCAGGACGTCTTTGTACGCGTTTTAAACACATCGTGTCTGTACCCTCTTTTCAGAAAGTACTGAAGGAGTTGTTTGCCATGGTTGATGTAGTCAGCTACGTTCGTACAAATTCGACGGATTCTGATGAATTGTCCCTTCGGGATGTTTCTGATGACATGGTTTGGATGACAAGATTTGGCATTGAGGTATAAGTGTGTGTCTGTTGCTTTGGAATACACGCTTGTCTGGATGGTGATGTCACGAAAACGAACCTCGACGTCCAGGAAATTTACGGAGTCAGTTGATTGATGCGTCTCGTATTGAATGGTTGATTTCATTTTTGGTGTTTTTCGAAAAGTTATTGCAAAAATCGATAAACTGATTCAGTGACTCGTTGCCATGGGTCCAGATGAAGAAGATATCGTCGATATAGCGGTACCAAACGAGGGGTCTGAGCTTGGTGAGTTCGTAATATTCGTCAAGCATTTTCGTCTCTAATGATGCCATGAAGAGGTTTGCGTAGTCTGGAGCCATTGGAGTACCCATCGCGGTTCCTTTGATTTGGTGGTAGATGTTGCTCCCAAATCGGAATACGTTTGACCGTAGTACCAGAAGTATCAGCTTTTTTAGATAAGATGAGCTGATCGATTTCTTGTTGCGTTGTTCCAGATGATCAAAGCAGGCATTTGCTCCTTCTTCGTGATCGATTAGAGACGAAAATGCTTGACGAATATTACGAACTCACCAAGCTCAGACCCCTCGTTTGGTACCGCTATATCGACGATATCTTCTTCATCTGGACCCATGGCAACGAGTCACTGAATCAGTTTATCGATTTTTGCAATAACTTTTCGAAAAACCACAAAATGAAATCAACCATTCAATACGAGACGCATCAATCAACTGACTCCGTAAATTTCCTGGACGTCGAGGTTCGTTTTCGTGACAGCACCATCCAGACAAGCGTGTATTCCAAAGCAACAGACGCACACTTATACCTCAATGCCAAATCTTGTCATCCAAACCATGTCATCAGAAACATCCCGAAGGGACAATTCATCAGAATCCGTCGAATTTGTACGAACGTAGCTGACTACATCAACCATGGCAAACAACTCCTTCAGTACTTTCTGAAAAGAGGGTACAGACACGATGTTGTTAAAAACGCGTACAAAGACGTCCTGAAGAGCAGCCGGAATCTCTCTTTCGTTCAAAAAGAAAAAGATAAACAAGATCAACAATCCATCTTCGTCTGCACATGGCATCCAGCTCTCAGACACCTATCATCACTTCTTCGTCAAAACTTCAACATCGTCAAAAACGACATCACCTTATCGACCGTTCCCTTCAACTCCAATAGTCGCCCTTCCGCCGCCGAAAAAACAATCGCCAACAAAATCGTGCGAAATGATATCTTGGAAAGACCACCACGTCAAAACACCACGAAACCGTGTGGTAAATGCAAGCTATGCCCGAACATTGTCACCCAGTCAGAAATCACTCACAATGGAATCACTAAACGTGTAAACCAATGGTGGTAGCGCTGCAAAACGAAGAACGTTGTGTATGCAGCCAGATGCAAGATCCATGACAAGTTGTACGTTGATCACACAGGAGAAGCCTTGTCAACGCGTTTTTCAAAGCACCGCTACGACATTGGAAAGAGACCGAAAAATTCAGAGTTGGCAGAACATTTCCATCGCGACCACTCCTTTGCTGACCTTGAGGTGATGATCCTAGAAAGTGACTTTTCATCCTCCGCAGAAAGAGAACGAGCCGAAGATAAATGGATGTGCAGACTCCAAACTCTGGCTCCATCAGGTCTCAACAAAGACTGCCACGGATACACGAAAGAAGTGTACCAGATGTTCCGTGACGTCAAAAACTGAAGAAGTCATTGTAATGCCGTTCTAGCGTCGTTAAATTTAATTGTTAAGGCCGGTCTCCACTTGCGCGCGCTTCGATCGCGCTTTTTCAAGCAAAGCTTCCACGCTATTGGTCAAAAGAAAAATGAAGCAACTCCATTGGCGCGAACTGACGTAACGGTTGAAAAAAGTTGAAATGTGTTCAACTTTTTTTTCAAGCGCGCGCTACATTTTTATGACGTAATCTTTTTTCCAAGCAAAAAGGATTGAAGCCCAAAAGTGCGATCGTAGCGCGCGCAAGTGGAAACCGGCCTTTAAACGTCTTTGTTATTCAAAAAAACTGAAGATGCTCTAAGAGAGAGCGAAATATTTTAAACCAGTATGTTTTTATTCTGAGTTTTACTTCGTCCGCAATGCTGAATTGAAAGTTTATGCTCGCGAAAAACATTTTTTCCTCAAATTTGCGAAAGTTCGTACGCCTAAATATATAACTGATAAATTTTCAATTTTAATCCTTATTGCCCTTATTGAGTTGAAAAGTCAAGAATACTTGACCCTTATGACACCCCCTTCTAACAGACCCGGTGAGATTTTTTCAGCCAGTGGGGGATATAAATTCCATTGTTTTCTAGTCAGAAAATTCAGTGGGGAGAGGAAAAATAGCATAATTTTTTGCAGTGAGGATTGGTTTATTTGATTATTTTCAGAGGGGTAAAAAATTGG
>NW_027104041.1:0-21041 GCF_902728285.1 Clytia hemisphaerica
GCATGGTCCCTTCCGAAATCGGAAACTCTAAATGTTAATTATTCGTATAGGCAATTCTTGCAATTATTATAATGTTAGAAATTAAGTTTTAGAAATTAAGTTTTAGAAATTAGTATACCAGTAACTGTTACAAAAAAAAGTTATAATCATTAAAAACTGTAAAAAATATTATACAAAAACAACTTCAGAACGACCACTGAATACAGTATATAAAACAAAAGTGCGATAATGTATATTGCTTTTCGTGACGTGATGACGGTGAAATTAATTAAAGAGCAGCAATGCCTCCATACGCAGTAAATATATAAACTTCATTAGGATCAACTTTGTTTTTCGCAACAGTGATAACCACATTCTCCAACAAAGGGTAGCTCGACAAATTGACGTAATCGTCAACTCGATATTTGGGGAACCCACACTGGCACGACGCATGGTTAAATGAGGGTAAAACCTGCTCCATTTCGGTAATTCGAACGCTGCAATCTGTTAAATCAAATAAGTCGCTTTCGCAAAAATGTTCGAGCCATGCATACAGAGAGCCGCTTGCTTCCGTAATAGGAGATTCTTCAACCAAATCGTTGACGGATAATTTAATTTTGCTGAAGTCAGCAATAATACTGTTGAAAGTATGCGTTGAACATTCCTTACTGAATGTACCACTAACATCTTTAAACATGCAACAACAATTTTCATCCTTTTCAATGGTGACAGGTCGATCGAGTTTTCTGACGATGGTTGATCCTGGCTTCGGTACATTTGGAACATCAATTTTAGTAGCAGTAGCATGTTGGTGGAAATGTTTCACATTGAGGAAAGAAATCGTTGAAGAATTCATCTCGCGCCTCGTCAGTGTACGTTATACATTGAAATTCTTCTGATTTCAAAGCATACAGATCTAATTCTGATTGAGAATTTGTTTCTTCTGACGATTCAAGCTCTGGTAATTTTTCTGGGTCGGGTGGTAGCTCATTTTTACAGTATTCATAATATCTGTCAATAGCATTGAGAATATATCGTCCATGAAAGTCTCTTGGCTTGTAAGATTTCCACTTGCCAATGTTTGAGAAGTAATCCTCACAATCGTCATAGTCAGAATCAAGGCCAGAGCTGGATTCACCATCGGATTCACCGCCAGATTCTTCATCATCAGATTCTCGACCAAGCCTCGTGACATGTGATCTGATTTCAGATTCTACATCAATGCCTACATCATCTCGATCAAAATGTGTTGACATGAATTTCCTATCAACACTATGGTACAAATCTTCATTTGGATTCTTGTTCGCTTTTCTTTGAGCTACTTTGAAGATGGTACCGTGGACAGGTTCCTCAGCAAATACACCATAAAGAAGATCTCTCAACTGTACAGTTGTTGCAATCCTTGTTTCTCTATCATAATTTACCAAATAGTGTTTATCATTGGGTGCATTTCCGAGTAAACAAATTGAATGCACTGCTGCAACTTTAATGCATCTTTCCAGATTGGCTGTGACAAATTCTCCATTTTGAAATGAGAATTTGGTGAAAACTCCACTGTGGTAGTCAACAGTTGGCATGAATCTACTGGAAAGCACTTTCCGTTTTTCTGTATTCAAAGATGGAAAAACTTCACATAAGCTTTGTAAAGATTTGTCATCCTGCAGGTAGACCATGATCTTATGCCAAACCTCTTGAGAGAAAATGTTGAATGGGTTCGTTATAGGAGCAGATGAGTTGGTGGACAAAGTTGATATTTGTGAATTTGATATGGAATGGTCTTGAGAGATTGGTAATTCCTTTGGCAACACAGGTTCTGAGACAGCGTCAAAATGTTGTGGGTAGTTATACCTCAACGAGAGACTTTTCTCATAACATTCATTTGCTCTCTTATTGTCCTTTTCCATTTCAAATTGCTGTGCTTGGCGAAATAATTGTAAACATTTCTGATAATCATCAATCTCATCTTTGGGAGGGTAGAATCCCAATTTGGCATCCACACGTTCAACCATAATGTCTGTTTTGATGACAAATTTGTAACTTTTGTTTGGTGTGAGTTTACAACCTTCATGGATCAAGTTTTGTTTGAAAATGAGACCACAACCAGTTTCTGGAGACACAGAGAAACAGTCATACCCTGAACGTAAACTTCGATGTCTCTTGATTTCCTCCTTCACAGTACATCCTTTGGTGTCAACAGATGAGTCTTTTGGAACATAAAATTTTGTCTGTCCGCCACGAAAATCATCATTCAAATAAATCAGCATAGTATACAACGATCTCATATCACCATTGGGACAAAATGGAGCATCTCTGTGGGGACCGAAAAACTCTTTCTTTTTTCCACTGTATCTGTTTAGACGCATGGCTTGATTCACACAAGATAACTCCCAATGGCCTCTAGCGGCGTCGAAACCGAATGGATGAATTTGATCACTTTCAAGTTTGTTTATAAACTTCTCAGAAATATTATTCCAAAGAAAATCAGCAAATGTTTCATCAAATAAAACTAGTCGGGAATTGTTTCGTTCCTGTGCGTAACAACAAAGTTGCATGTTTAATGTATTTGCTTTACCAATTATCTCCTCACATTGTGATTCTGTCAAAAGGTTTCGCACCAAATAAATATCACTTGCAATTTCATCAATTTCTATGTCAGGTTTATTATCTGCCATCTTGTCATCAAGAAAACGAAAATCTTTTCCCCAATCAGTTGTACGTAAAGAAGTTTCTGCCAGGAGATATGGTTTTCCTATCATGTCAGGCGTGATGTTATTTCTTATTATGTTTTTCACATTGTTGTACATTTTGGTTTCTTTTATCTAAAATATAAATATACATTATTAAAAAAGACCCAAAGACATTCAAATTCTCTCTTGCAGAAAAAATAAAAGTTAAAATAGTACCTCGAGACCATGCATCCTTTTTCACAAGGCTCGTATTAGGGGAAAGGAAATAAAGCACTTGAAAACATTTTCTATAACTTTATGACTATAAAAATAATCTCTATATAGAACATAACGTGAAAAACAAAATATTGTAACATTAATACTTATCAAAACCACAATTGTTTAGAAGCTAATAATAATTGTTATCAAGGACTGACATCATCTACTTTTTCATGATTTTTGTTTGTGAAGCTTTTCAAGTGGTTTAAAATTATTTTCAAAATTTCAGCACACTTCCTACTATGGTACTGTATGGTGCTTCACAAACTAAGGAAATAGTAGGCCTGATTGGTGTAATTACCGTGCAAATTTGGAACAAAGCAACAAATTTGGACCTAATACCCTATGGATTGATATCAGAAGGGCGGCCCAGAAAAATTCTAAGGGTCGCCCTTATTTTTGGGCTCATTTATTGAAAACCTAGGCTAAAGCCAAAGGGCCCAATTTATATGGAAATTTCAAACTCATTTTAGGCCAAAACGAATCATAGAATCTGAAAGCTCTCTAGAAGAGCTATATAGAAAAACTATATAGAAGACTTTTAAGGGAGTATGGTCGATTTCTGCACTGAACGGGAGTTATTTGGTGAAGAAGTGGTGGTTTCCCCCTCGTTTTGGTCATAAATCGCTTATAAAATGACACTTCTACATCAAATAACTCCAGATAACTCTCGTTCAGTACAGAAATTGGCCATACTTGCTTAAAAGTCTTCTACATAGTTTTTCGAGAAAAAAACACTTCTACCCCTAATGGAGTCAATTCCAAAAAAAGGATGCGTCTATCATTCAAATTTAACAATAGCTTAATAATAGTATATTAATGTGCTCAAAGAGCTGCAATACCAGCATAGCCAGTGTAAATATGAACTTCACCTGGATCGATTTTGTTCTTTGCCACAATTACAACAATAGTATCCAACATAGGATAGCTTGATAAATTGACATAATCATCGATGCGATATCTTGGAAATAAACATTGGCATGCTGCATGATTGAATGATGATAATACGTCTTCCATTTCATTGATATTGACTTTATACATTTCAAAGTCGAACAAATCCTCAGCAAAATGTTTCACCCATTTCAAAAGAGATGCCATGCTTTTTTGGTCAGGAGTACCATAAGCATAGGCAATTTCGTTTTCGATTACAAGCTTTATCTTACTGAAATCAGCAATAACATGATTGAAGGTGTGTGTAGAACAATTTTTACTTAATGAACCACCCACTGCTTTGAAATTACAAATACAGATTTCTCCATCATCCATTATGACTGGTGCATTGGTTTTGCGAATAATTGCTGCACCAGGGCCGGCATAGGAAGATGGTACGTAAATAGGGTAATAATCAGGAGACTCCATTGACGCATAACCACTAAAAAACTCGTGCCATTGATCTTCAGGTTCATTAACAATATCAAAATTACAAGCATTCAGATCATATGGATCTCCTTTTTCTTGGTACGGTAATTCATTTTTGCAATATTCATAATGAGTATCAAATGTTCCAAGGTAATACCTACTGTAATAATCTTTCAAGTAGTATTGTTTGTCACGACAAAAGTTCCAAATATCTCTTTCTGTGAGCTCAGGTTCATCATCACTTTCAGAATCAGTGGAGCTACTATTATCACTCATTGAATCAGATTCAGAGTCAAACTCATTGTTTTCTTGGGAAACACCGATTTCTTCAACCTTAACATCAACATCCTTCACATTCGTTATGTTTACTTGCTTTTCCTCGTCTTCATTTTCAATTAATTCTTCATTTTCAATTAATTCTTCATCTTTATCTTCTTCATCACTATCAAGATCAAAAAACTTCAAACTTGATCTGATCTCAGATTCTATATCAATACCAATATCATCTCGATCAAAATGTGTTGACATAAATTTTCTATCAACACTATGGTACAAATCAGTATTGGGTTTTTTGTCTTTTTCTCTCCGAGCAACAGAGAAAATAGTTCCTTGGACAGGTTCATTGGCAAACACACCATAAAGAAGATCTCTTAACTGAACAGTTGTTGCATTCCTTGTTTCTCTGTCATAATTCACCAAATAGTGTGAATCTTTTGGTGTATTACCAAGCAGGCACATGGAATAAACAGCACAAACTTTAATACAGTTTTCAAGGCAGCCATTTACGAAATGCCCATTATCATACGAGAACTTAGTGTAAATACCACTGTGATGATCAACCATTGGTGTGACTCTTTGAAAAAGAATCCTTCTCTTCTCAATATTCAACAAGGGGAAAAGTTCACACAAACTGTGAATTGATTTATCATTTTGTACCAAAACCATTATTCTGTTCCAAATATTTTGAGGAAAGATGGTAAATGGGTTGGACCGAGAAGGAATGGAGGAGGTTGACGTCATACTTATCTGGGAATCAAATGTATTGGGATCATCAGTGCTAGCTTTGTTTAGTTCATCGGAATTACTAATCAATAAAGATGATGGATAATAATAACGAAATGATAAGCTTTTCTCATAGCATTCATTTGCTTCTTGGTTCTGCCCCCTCATCTCATGTTGTTGGGCTTGACGAAATAACTGTAAACAGTTCTGATAGTCATCAAATTCTTCCTTGGGAGGGCAGAATCCAAGTTTTTTGCTGACACGCTCAACCAAAATATCAGTTTTAATTACAAACTTATATTTACCATCTCCTGAAAGTTTGCATCCCTCGTGAATAAGATTCTGTTTGAAGATAACAACACTTCCTGCTTTTGGAGACACAGTGAAGCTGTCGAAACTGCCTTCCAAACTTCCATGCTTTTCTATTTCCTCTTTGATTGTTAAACCTTTGGTGTCAATAGAGGGGTCTTTTGGTGTGTAAAATTTTGTCTGACCTCCTTCAAAATCATCATTCAAATAAATGAGCATAGTATACAAGGATCTTTTGTCACCATTGGGACAAAATGGAGCATCTCTGTGGGGAGCAAAAAACTCCTTTCTTTTTCCACTGTATCTGTTCAGACGCATTGCTTCATTGACACCAAATATCTCCCAATTGCCTCTAGCAGCATCGAAACCAAATGGATGAATTTTAGAATCTTGTATTTGTGTTTCAAATTTCTCAGAAATATTATCCCAAAGAAAATCAGCAAATTTCTCATCAAACAAAACTAAACGAGAGTTATTTCTTTCTTCGCCATAACAACAATATTGTAGATTCAATTTTTTTGCTTTATCAATGATTGTTGCACATTGGAATTGAGTCAATACATTTTCAACCAAATAAATATCCTTAGCAATTTCATTTACATCAATTTGTGAGCTGTCATCATGATAATAATTGTCAAGAATTTGAAAATCTTTTCCCCAATCAGTTGTACGTAAAGAAGTTTCTGCCAGGAGATATGGTTTTCCAATCATGTCAGGAGTGACATAATTTCTTATTATGTTTTTCACATTATTGTACATTTTTTTCTTGTTGTTTCTAAAATAAAATAAAAAGTTATTAAATACTATAACCAACACTAAAAATTATTACTAATCAAATTGTGTGAATAAACAACTTGATAACTCGAAAGTATTTAGAGGAAAAATTTCTCAGGGGAATTTAAATTCTTTTAATACAGGTTTTGCAAATTTGAAAGATTATTGTATATGGGGTGTGTATGAATATTGGATCATCTTTAAACAATCAAAGTAAATATTTTTAAGTTAAAGTCCATTCCTCTTCAAATGTTCTATGGATTGACAATAATTCAAAATCACTGATATCATCAATCCTTTATTTGCAAGATAAAAAATAATTAAAGCTGCAAAAAGATTTAGGTATTCTATTAAATACTGTATGTTTAGATAAATTCAAAAATATTGAAAATATGAATTATTGTAATTTTTAAATGTATATAATTATTAAATTTCAGTGATATTACCAAAAGTTGTCACAACAAAAGCTTTGTCAGTGTCGCCATCTCTTTTAACAAATGTGACAAATACTCTTTCTATGACAGGATAACTCGACAAATTAACATAATCCTTAATTTTGTAGTCTTTAAACGAGCAACCACATCGATTTCCTCCATAGCGTCCAGGAGAATTTGTATGATGTCGAGATCTGGATTCTTTTTTTTCGTTCTATTGAAAAATACAACATAATCCTTTCTTTCATCAACATATTTAGTGTGGCGTTGATCACAAACATCCTTAAGATCATTATATGTTTGAGAGTGATGCATAAACCTGTTCTTTGAGAAGTTTTCATCATAGAAACCAACAAAGGACAACTTGGTTTCATCAAAATTATACACAAGATGATTGAACTCAACTGTAGAACTGTTTTTACTCAAATCTCCATTTATTTTACCATTGAAGCATAGGCAAGAGTCAGATCTCATAGATATGGATTGATTCAACTTGCGAACCAAGGCAACACTGGGTAGATAATTATGTTTTTCTGAAAGTTGGAAATACTTAAAACGTTCTGGGGATGGAACAAAAATAGATGAACTTAACAAGCTCCAAAAGTTATATTTATCAAAGTAGTCTTTTTTATTGTACACATGTTCAGGTTTTTTTAAATCTGGATGTTTTTGTGTATGTTTACCAAAGAAAAGTCTGTTACGTTCACATGTTTCATAACACTTATCCCAGTAGTTCAAAGAGTCCAACTCATCAAAGTAAGAGAAGAAAGGATAACCAGAATCATCTTCTTCAGGGCAAGATACCTTTGAGCGGATTTCAGATCTAACATCTACACCAATTTCAGCTATTCCTAAATACTTTGCAAGGAAATGCCTATCCATGCTATAAAAGAAATCCTGCCATAGATCTTTACTTGAACTCTGTTGCTTGATCTTGAAAACCATTGTGTCTGGAACTCTCTCAGAATGAAATACAGAATATAAAATATCCTCAAGTGCTTCTTCATGTAATTCTTTTGTTTTCTTGTTGAAACTTACAAGATAGTAATTCTTATCTTTTAAATCGTTCCCAAGCAGTATGGTTGCATAGATTGACAAAACTTTTGCGATCTTCGACTTATTTTCATAAACAAACTTCATGTCTGTAAATGAAAACTTTCCATAAATCCCATTACTTTTTTCAACAGTTGGTATGATTTTCTTTAAAAGAATCTTTTTCATGATAGGGTTTAGACCGGGGAAAGCTTTGCAAAGACTTTTCATTGATTTAGGATCTTCAATATGCCTCATTATTTCGAACCAAATTTCAACCGAAAAAATATTAAATGGGTCACTGTTTGCTTCATGATTCATAATTTCTCCCAATATTGATACAGTCTCTGGACTACACGGAATAGGAGTTTGCGAAAAGTCATAGTCTTCGAAATTAGTTTCAAGTGGTTGTATACCCCTTTGATAAGAGTAGAGAATAGATAGATATTTTTCATAGCATTTGATTGGGCCAGTATTATCAAAGTCTACATCAAATTCCTCATCAGATTCTAACTTCTTGGCTTCACAAAATAGTTCAAGACAACGGTTATAATCATGTTGTTCTGTCGGTGAAAAAATTGGTAATAATGAACAAGTTTCCGTGCCAATACGTTCCATCATTATGTGCATTTGAAGAACATAGCCACCAGTAGATGTGGAAATTGTGTTTTCAAGGTTTTCATCTCTGAAATCATTAATAATTTGCTCATAAATTACATTGTGTTTAAAAATAACAGCATCACCGCTATTTATATTTAGCCCAACATGATGATAACTTGTGTACAAATCACCATGAGAAATTATTTCATCTTGTAAACAAACACCTTTAATTGATTGAGGTGCTTTTGGAATTTGAAATATAAGTTCTGCTTTTTTATTAACAAAGATTAGGCCTGTATAAATAGATCTTTGGTTTCTATTTGATATAAATGGTGCCTCTCTACGTAACAAGGGAAAGTTCTTCCTAAATTTCCCCTCAACTAGAGGGCTAACCAATCTGAACCAATATTGCTTCGTCAACTCCTTTTACTATCCATTCTCCTTCAGAAGTATCAAAACCAAACGGTTGTACATTATTTCTACTTGTTGCCTCGAGAAACTTGGCAGAAAACTTGTTCCAAATAAAATCTGCAAATTTTTCGTCATAGATTACAAAATCATCTTCATTCCTGTGAGGTTGTGAATGATGAAAATTCATTTGATCAATTTTGTTGAATATCTCTTTTTCTTGATTTCTTAGCAATAAATTTGGGACACAGAAAACATCAGATGTCAAATTCCTAAATTCTTTAAATTCATTGCTGGAAGAACCTTCAAGAAATTGAAACTCTTTACCATCAATATGATTTGTTGGGCGTAATGGATTGCTTGCATGGAGATATGGTTTTCCAATCATATCACTACTAACGGTACAATCCTTCCAACTCAACTTTTTTACATTTTTATACATTTTTCTTTTTCTTGGTAAGTCTAAAAACGAGAAAAAAAATAAATTTATAGCAATATAGTGATAGACAAAAAAAGAAGAAATTTATGATAGTGGCAAAAGGCTTTAGGATTCTATTTGAGATTGAGATATTGCTACGAGAAAAAAGGTAATAACAGGAAGCACTTTAATGATTAAATGAACAACATAAAGTAAACTAATTCAAATATAATTCATCGTAAACTAAGATGATGTTTCACAAAGAATTATCATGTTTGATTCGAAAACTAATTTTCTGAAACCTCAGTCAAAATAGTATTTGTGTAGAGGAGTGTCTTGTGTATTTTTTATGCAAGAGCACATGAAAAAGTCGGATATTTGAAATAAAGGTAAAAATTTACAATTTCATAAATATATTATAGAGTTACAATACCACTATAAACTGTGAACATATTAACTTTTGAGGAATCCTCTTTGTGCTGGGCAAAAAATACAATAATTTTACTCAACATCGGGTAGTTTGATAAAGTCACATAATCATCAATCTGGTAATCTGGAGTGCAGCATTGACATGCAGCATGGTTGAATGGTTTTATGACGTCTGACATAGGGCATATGTTTACACTAAAAGTTTTATAGTCATAATCATCACAAGGACAAAAATATTCTGCCCAAGCCTTTAGTTTTCTTGAGAAAAAATCATCAATAGTAATGGGGAAAACCTTCAGCTTAATTTTACTGAAATCTGCAACTAAATGGTTAAACACGTGGCTAGAGCAGTTTTTACTGTGCTTACCTCCCAAATGTCGAAACATAAAACAAGTACAATAGCCATCTTCTTTTGAAATCTTTGTAGGTTCATTCATTTTTCTAATAATAGCTGCACCTGGAAAACAATCTTTCTGTATTGTAATGTTTTCATCGACCAATTTTTGCTTCTCAATCTTTTGAAATGAGAAGTCTTCACCATCAGAATCATCATATATATTACTTCTCCAAACAACACTTTCTTTATCACGATCTTTATAGCAGTCAAGATCTCCCTTATTGCATTCAACCTGATCATCTGGATAAAAACCATCATCTTCAGAATAAGTTATGAGTTTGAAATCTCTAGCTCCTTTCTCATAAAGTTCATCATGTGGTTCATCACGAGGAAGCTCATTTTTACAATATTCATAATAGCGATCATAGGAATTCAGCATATTCCTCACTTCCAGATCCCTGACAGCTAGTGGTAAGTCTACAAAGAGGTTATCTCTATCTTCTCCATCTCCTGTTTCAGACAAAATTGTAATCTTTGATCTAAATTCAGATTGCATATCTATCCCAATATCATCTCGATCAAAGTACTTTGCCATGTAATTTCTATCAACACTGTGATACAAATCTTTATTTGGATCTTTTTCCTTTTTTCTTTGCGCAACTTTGAAGATGGTACCGTGGACAGGTTCCTCAGCAAATACACCATAAAGAAGATCTCTTAACTGAACAGTTGTTGCACTCCTTGTTTCTCTATCATAATTCACCAAATAGTGTTTATCATTGGGTGAATTTCCGAGTAAACACATTGAATACACTGCTGCAACTTTGGCAAATTCGTTCATATTGTTGTTCACAAAGTTTACATTTTGAGATATTGAAAAATTTGTATAAACACCACTACTGTAAATAGTCTCAGGAACAACTCTATCAAAGAATAGCTTTTTCTTCTCAGACTTCAAGAAGGTAAACACTTTACAGAGATTGTTCAAAGACTTGATGTCAACAATATATTTCATTATTTTAAGCCAAATCTCTTTCGAAAAAATGTTTGGTAAAGACAAATTTTCAATAGCCTCCATTGAATTATTATCCTTGTCAGGGGCTGCAACATCTGAAAAATCCCTATGTTGCCTGGGTAAGTTTTCCTCAAATTGTTCTTCCTTAGGGTAATTATATCGAATAGACAAGCTCTTTTCATAGCAGTCATTAGCTCTTGCTGTATTTTCAGCTAATTCACATTGCTGAGCTTCTCGAAATAATTGAAGACATTCAAAATAGTCTTGAAGTTCTGCCACAGGTGGAGAAAATCCAAGTTTAACAGGGCGCTCAACCATAATATCAGTTTTAATAATATATTTATAATTGGTACTTTCTGAATGTAAAGGGTAACCGTGATGCAGAATATTTTGTTTGAAGATCAAACATGTACCTGTTTGTGGTTTAATGGAGATGTGGTCAAATCCATGAAAAATATTACCATGAAGTTGAATTTCTTTACTGATTGTTTGACCTTTGGTATCAGTTGAAATGTTTTTTGGAAAATGTAAAATTGTTTGACCTCCTTCAAAATCATCATTCAAATAGATAAGCATAGTATACAAAGATCTTTTATCACCATTAGGACAGAATGGAGCATCTCTGTGCGGACCAAAAAATTCCTTATTTTTCCCACTGTATCTGTTTAAACGCATGGCTTGATTGATTCCAGATAATTTCCAATTGCCTCTTGAAGCATCAAAACCAAAAGGATGAACTGGATTATCTCCTAATTTATCTACAAATTGTTCTGACAAATTTTTCCAAAGAAAGTCAGCAAAGTTCTCATCAAACAAAACTAGACGAGAATTATTTCTTTCTTCGCCATAACAACATAGTTGAAAATTTAATTTCTCTGCCTTTGTTATTATTTCTTTACACTGACTTTTTGACAAAAGATTCTTGCAAGAAAATACACTAGGGTGAATCTCATCCAATATTCTGTTATTGAAAACAGTGTTTCCAAGTTCAGTGTTATCGAGGAATTGAAAGTGTTCTCCCCAATCAGTTGTACGTAAAGATGTTTCTGCTAGGAGGTACGGTTTGCCGATCATGTCAGGAAAAACATTGTTGTGGTGTATACTTTTGATATTATTATACATTATTTTAATTACTTTCTCCTCCTAGAAAAGATTAATTCACTTTAATAAGAGTGAGAATCAGCTAACTTTTGCCTTAACAAGCAACACACTGAATGGACATACCTGATGAAATCAAACCATGCTAAATTCTGGGTATAAACATAGAAAGTCCTTTCCACCATGTATAGATAACTCAAGAAAATCTAATGAAGCAATTTTGACAAAAGCCCAACATTTTTGAGGATTACAAACAACTATGCATCATTCTGTAAAATATCAGAAAAAAAATTGAGAAGATTGTTAATAAAATCCAAGAAACCATCCTATTCTATACAGTTTTTTGCCTAAATTTACACCAAGAAATTTTATTGGGCTCCGCCAGATTTTAACTACTACAATTTTGCAAAAAATCTGAAAAAATTAAAGTGTGATTAAATTGTTATCGTAACTTGGTCTAATGTCGACACCCCTCCTCTAATTCCGACACCCTTTTTATCATCTGAAATTTATAGAAAGGTTGAAACTGTTTTTCTTTGCTTAGTGGTCAGAGAAGAATAATCCTTTTTCAATCAGTGATTCAAGCTTTCATATTATTCCTTTCTCTAAAGAAGGGTGTCGGAATTAGACGAGGGATGTCGATATTAGACCAACTTACAGTATATAATTACTTCTTCAAATTATTAATTTTCTTTTAAAATGCTTTAAAAATACATTTGGTTGTTATTATGAGATGGTGAAAGTTTGACTGATAAACTTGGTTGAAGTATCAAAACAAACTTGTTGTCAAAGGGATTTAAACAGTAAGTGAAAATACAGTCCAGAAATCAACTATCCCAAGTTTTGACCAATCGTCCCAGTTAGAGCAGTTGACGGTTCTCGCATGGTAGGGTAGAGCTGTAAGTGGAGCTGTAAGCAGAGCTGCGTAGTTCATTTGTTTTGAAATTTTGCTGCTTTGGTTGGTCAGGTCAGTCAGGTCAGTCATTTGATGGCTATGCAAGTTTCCCTCCACTGATGCAAGTTACCCGACTTTACGGAGTGTAGCATGCAGTATTGTCGACACACAGACTTGACTTCTAGATTGAACTATTATAAAAACTATTAATTCCTTTCTCCGACAGTATAGACTTAAACTTGTATATCAAGATTACAAAATTTCGAGTACGGGCTGATTTTACTTTTGTTTTGAGTGGTTTCATTTTCGATTTCAAGCCAACATCTTAGCAACGGGGTGCTCGCCCATAGTTACAGGGGTTTGTGCAAAAAACTAAACAAAGAAAATTTTCCAAATTCCCCATTTCAATTAATGCAATGAAAAATGAAACTTTTCTATGTTTCAATTTTTTGCACCTATTCTTCAAAATGAAAATATTAAAGATTTAAAGTTCTTCTTTTCTTCAATGATTTTTTACGACACTTTGTTGACAATCTAACTCTCACATCAAATTCCCGCTTTCTTCAGTAAATTGAAGATGAGAAAAAACCTAAGCCACGGTTCACGGATTGAAACAAATACATGAAGGGTGGGATTTCACAGCCGCCCGTCGTGCAAGGCACTGATAGGCCACGGGTGCCAAATAGAAGGGCCGTTTGAAATGCGGGGGCGATTTGCACTAAATCTGTACCGCCCCGTCCGAAATCATTTTTTGTATATATCTCATTAAGGTTAAGTGTTAATGATTTTTTTCTTTTTTCATCAGATACAGCTTGGTAATGGTACACTTGCTGCAAAATTTCATGTTTTAACTGTCTATCATTAGTCTGCAAAATCATAAATCTTGTGTCAATTTTTCCTCGTTTTGGCAATTTTTAGCAAAAAAGTGCTTCAGTTTTATGGTAGCACTTTCTTTCCAGGAAGGTATTTGACCTGGAATTTAGATTTTTCATATAGGCAATTTATTCATGTGTTTTTCTACAAAAAAAGTGTTTTGAAACCTTTTTTCCATCTTGCTCTAGCAGTGATTTTCTATTTACGTCCATTTTGACACCGAAATGTGTCCCGTCCGAAATCATTGCACATTGCCCCTATTTTAAGCAGTGATCAATTCAAAGCACTTTTTCTCTGTGAGACGGAAAATTTCTTGATAAAGATATTTAGGTATACAGTGACACCCACAGGCCCCACCATGGTTGGGGCCGAGGGCCAGAAAATTTTCAGATATTTTACCCCCCAGAGGTTGGCTAGAAAGGCACTAAAATGTGTTAATTAAAACAATTCAGAATGTTCTTAAAATGCCTATCATACAGTTTTAATACGAGATTTCTTTCTGATGGAATTATTCTAGATAATAAAATCACTATTTCTCGCTAAATAACCATTTCTGACTGAGATGGAAAAATTTGACAACAATTTCTGTGAGACGGAAATCCGTCTGAGACGGAAGAACTTTGATCACTGTTTGAGAGTGTTTATTGAAGGTTTTTTAAGTTTGAGAGTAAGCTCAATCTGTATGTGTTTGAAAACCTGTCAAA
Organism: Clytia hemisphaerica; assembly: GCF_902728285.1. Taxonomy (NCBI): domain Eukaryota; kingdom Metazoa; phylum Cnidaria; class Hydrozoa; order Leptothecata; family Clytiidae; genus Clytia; species Clytia hemisphaerica. Next base: position 14,612 of record NW_027104041.1, read on the forward strand.
AAGTATGATTTTACCATTAGGTTACCATTCTATAGGTCCCAGTGCATTGGTGAATGGAAGTGACACCAAAAAATGTCCCGTCCGAAATTACAATAAGATTGACAATATTTCTGAAATTCTGCAGGGTAGAAAGATTTGAATGGCTGAATATTGTAATCTAGGATAGAGCATATTTTAATTGAGTAAATTTAAGATTCAAAGCTCTTCAGATTTGATTCCAGGGGTACTAGAAAAAATGTCCCGCCCGAAATCATTTGTCCTGTCCGAAATCATAACTTTTCAAATATATATGTTTCAATTTGTAATAAAATGAATGTTTAACATTCAGTAAGTTATTAGCAAGACCTAGTGGTAAGAAAAATGTTCAAACAGGCCAATTGAAATAAGTTTTTATACCTTTATTTTAACCTTGAAAATAGGAATTGATTTCGGACGGGACAATTTTCCTGTAGAAATAGGTATTGTATTAAAGCCACTACTGGAAGAAAAAGAGTGGAAGATTCTCAAGTATTTTCTATTTGGAATAGTAGTATATTTACTTGTATACTTACTGATAATATGTAGAAAGAAAAAGGTTAGCAAAACTTGAAATAAAACAGAATTTTATGAAAATGATTTCGGACGGGACAGGAAAAATTTAGTGCAAATCACCCTGAAAAAAGATGAAAAAGGTGATATAGATTTTTAAGATCTATTCTAATTTGAGGAAGGCCTTTATATGAACAATTTCAGGCTGTTCTACAGCTTCCTTACTTCCTCAATACATTTTTCTGATGTATTCTAGCCTTTAGTTTTGCAAATTTTGTCCGTCCGAAATCATTTTCGATATCTACATGCCAATCAAAAGAATGCAACAAAAAAAGGATTTCACCTAAGTTTAGTGATACTTAAATATCACCTGTTACAACCCTTATAATATGTGATACTCTCTCCAGTGCAAGTTAGTTTTGATTTTTTTTACCACAAAATTACCATTTTCATACGCTCTAACAGCTCCATGAGCCCCTATATCTTTATTATTAGGCCTTAAAAGGTGGTGTCAAGGTACATTTACATGAAATATAGGCTATAGACTGTCATAGAAAAGTAGAGTTATGTTTAAAAAATGAACTTTATTTTTCATGATTTTGGACGGGACACGGTACCGTGAGTGGTCCTAAATCCGACAGCCCTGCCTAAATCCGACCCCCCAAATAACTGCTATGAAAAAAAATTCTATATTTACAAACATTCCCTCTCCAAGTTGAACAATAAACTATTGCAAGAAATCTCAAAACAAAACATCTTATGACTAACTTGTCAGCATTGTATTGTTGTAAAGGAAAAGATAAAAGAGGTAAGACTAGCCTAGTTTCTAATCCTGATATAGGAGTTTAAGTTTAGACTGTTCGACCAACACACTCTTCAACACGGAATTCACTTCAAGCAACACACATACTACACCACCAAATGGGCTATTCCATTTTTAAACCATACAGGGGTATTGACGAACTTTTCCAGGGACTTCCAGGGGGTCAGAGCCTTGATTTTCCAGGGGGCTTTTGTTCGGGTGCATGTCACTAGTCCGACACTTTCTAGTCCGACAGTAAAATAGTCCGAATCTATAAGATATATTTACAATTTAGAAGTTTTTTTTCCGACGTCACTTTTGTCCGAAAAACGAAAGATTTTAGAGTGTCGATGTTGAATAAGGGTTTTTCACTGAGATAATATTAATATGTTCTTTTTGGCGGCATTTTGACATAATTAGAAACAAAGGAACAATCAAATTTGCGTAAAGATAATTTATAACAAAAAGAATGCACCGCCTTTAAGAGTCCCTTTTTGCTTGTTCAGAATTATGCTATAAGGATTCTAAAACACAAACTTTTAATTTCATTGGAGAAGTGTACGAATGACAAAGATCAAAGGAATCCATCTCCCGGACCTCTCAAACCTCCCACAGCTAAAAAGTCATTAGAGAAGTGTACAGAGATCAACAGAATTATCTCCCGGACCTCCCAAACCTCCCAAACCTCCCATAGCCAAAAAACCACTGGAGAAGTGTACAGAGATCAAAGGAATCCATCTCCCGGACCTCCCAAACCTCCCACAGCTAAAAAGTCACTGGAGAAGTGTATTAAAAATAACTTGGTTAGGTATTCGGAATTAGGGATTAGGGATTCGCAATTAGGGATTAGGGATTCAAACTTTGATTGAATTTTTTAAAAGACATAATTAACTTACGACTTTCAAATAAAAGGAATATGGTAGAAAACATTCCCAAGTTTCATTTCCACCAAAAATGGTCGCTCTCCATCGCACTGTTCGAGCTGTAAAAATGGCAGACTGACGAATTAGGGATTCGCGAAATCGTCACCGAGTGAACAACTCGGCCTTGTGTGGAGAAGAGCAGACTTCTGTTGAACTTTTAAATATTGGAATACGGTTAGGATTATTCTAAGGTCTCATTTCCACCAAAAATGATTGCTCTCCATCACAGTGTTCGAGCTGTATAAATGGCAGACTGACGAATTAGGGATTCACAAAATCGTCACCGAGTGAACAACTCGGCCTTGTGTGGAGGAGAGCAGACTTCTGTTGAACTTTTAAATATTGGAATACGGTTAGGATTATTCTAAGGTCTCATTTCCACCAAAAATGGTTGCTCTCCATCGCAATGTTTGAGCTGTAAAAATGGCAGACTGACGAATTAGGGATTCGCAAAATCGTCACCGAGTTAACAACTCGGCCTTGTGTGGAGGAGAGCGGACTTCTGTTGAACTTTTAAATATTGGAATACGGTTAGGATTATTCTAAGGTCTCATTTCCATCAAAAATGGTTGCCCTCCATCGCAGTGTTTGAGCTGTAAAAATGGCAAACTGACGAATTAGGGATTCGCAAAATCGTCACCGAGTGAACAACTCGGCCTTGTGTGGAGAAGAGCAGACTTCTGTTGAACTTTTAAATATTGGAATACGGTTAGGATTATTCTAAGGTCTCATTTCCAACAAAAATGATTGCTCTCCATAGCAGTGTTCGAGCTGTAAAAATGGCAGACTGACGAATTAGGGATTCACAAAATCGTCACCGAGTTAACAACTCGGCCTTGTGTGGAGGAGAGCGGACTTCTGTTGAGCTTTTAAATATTGGAATACGGTTAGGATTATTCTAAGGTTTCATTTCCACCAAAAAGTGTTGCTCTCCATCGCAGGGTTCGAGCTGTAAAAATGGCAGACTGACGAAATAGGGATTCGCGAAATCGTCACCGAGTGAACAAGGCCGAGTTGTTAACTCGGTGACGATTTTGCGAATCCCTAATTCGTCAGTCTGCCATTTTTACAGCTCGAACCCTGCGATGGAGAGCAACAATTTTTGGTGGAAATGAGACCTTAGAATAATCCTAACCGTATTCCAATATTTAAAAGTTCAACAGAAGTCCGCTCTCCTCCACACAAGGCCGAGTTGTTAACTCGGTGACGATTTCGCGAATCCCTAATTCGTCAGTCTGCCATTTTTACAGCTCGAACATTGCGATGGAGAGCAACCATTTTTGGTGGAAATGAGACCTTAGAATAATCCTAACCGTATTCCAATATTTAAAAGTTCAACAGAAGTCTGCTCTCCTCCACACAAGGCCGAGTTGTTCACTCGGTGACGATTTTGCGAATTCCTAATTCGTCAGTCTGCCATTTTTACAGCTCGAACACTGTGATGGAGAGCAATCATTTTTGGTGGAAATGAGACCTTATAATAATCCTAACCGTATTCCAATATTTAAAAGTTCAACAGAAGTCTGCTCTTCTCCACACAAGGCCGAGTTGTTCACTCGGTGACGATTTTGCGAATCCCTAATTCGTCAGTCTGCCATTTTTACAGCTCGAACAGTGCGATGGAGAGCGACCATTTTTGGTGGAAATGAAACTTGGGAATGTTTTCTACCATATTCCTTTTATTTGAAAGTCGTAAGTTAATTATGTCTTTTAAAAAATTCAATCAAAGTTTGAATCCCTAATCCCTAATTGCGAATCCCTAATCCCTAATTCCGAATACCTAACCAAGTTATTTTTAATGAGAAGTGTACAAAGATTAAAACTTCTCCTGTGTACACTTCTCTAATGACTTTTTAGCTTCGGGAGGTTTGGGAGGCCTGGGAGATAGATTAAATTAACAAAAAGTTTCTTCAAAAGTTTGAAATCCAGGCGACCAATTAGAATAGATGTACAATGTTCTTTTAGCTACAAACCTGCCAGTCCACTATGCAGCAGTAAGCAGTATGCAGTAACGTGTGATGAACACTTTTCTTGATTCTCATAGACAGATAGATAGACCCTGCCTATCCCAAGCTTTAAACTCCAGAGAATTAACACAGATTAAAAAAAGGCAAAGCTTGGCAGGCCAAACTAAAAACAATTGAATATAAAGCTAGTTAAAAAAAGTGCAAACTCATCACTTTCCGACTTTCTTTCTTGCATTTCTTGCACCATCATCCTTTTTGAAATCTAAAAGCATTATGTTTTGTGAATAATTGCGCGTATCTCGTTATTTTGGTAAAGCATATATGATTATACGACCAAACTGATTATATATACCTGATTAAATTAAATTACACAGCTTGACGGTGCAGGCAGGGGCAAGAAGGACAAAATGCTGGCAGCCATTTTCCTCTTGGCGATTGCTTCTTCGTAAAAGCGAATAACACAAACATTTTTTTCGGATCCGGCATTCTGCATTCAGGAATAGTCACCAGTCAAGAACAGCATTGTCACTATATAATACTTAGATTACCATCCAAAAATTTCAAACTCCAGAAAACCCCAGATCAAAGATAGAAATATACAAAATCTACTCTCGCCCGTACGAAGAAGTCAATACTAACTAAAGCCACACAGTCGGGTTTAGTCTAAAACGATTGCTAATATGCTAATATCCCGGCATAATATAATATTGCATACTATTGTATGTAGTTACATCACGGAGTGTTTTTTTCAGGATTGTGTAATATGATAAATAGGGAAGCGTGTATTACAGCTGTAATATAATTTAAGTATGGAAGTGTATATTTAAGTCGATTCCGACTGTAAGCAAAGCAAAGGGAAATTCATAATGAACACGGTGATCATCAAAAGAAAAGAAAACCAAAGAGTTGCTTTGCATGTAACCGTTCAAACTGTTGCCTAAAACAACCTGGTCTAAAGTATATTTAAGTTTATGAATTAGTGTTATATGGTATGGTTTTCATTATTCTATGTCAATCTACTACCATCGTTTTTGTATAAGTTTCCCGCCATTTTTCGCACTATATACTAAGTTAAGATTTTGTCACTTTTCTAAAATCTTTCCGATATTTTTCCCCAGGCTAACCGACATGAGATTGGAAAAGGTTTGCTTCTAAAGGTAAAGGTTTGTTTTTAAAGGTACGGAAAATCCTGTGCTTACTCATCATACAAAACTGCCTATCTTTCTCCGAACACTGAGGCTTATTAACTACCCGAAATCCTGGTCTTTTTCTGCTAGAAAAGTGGCTAAGGAATGTTAGTGTGTATCCGGAAATTGGACTTTTATTCAAAACGACGGTGCAGTCAGTGTTTTTTTTTTTATAAAGTCAGAAGTCCCAACAGTCTAGCTTAACTCCTTAGTTAGTAGTTATATATATCAAGCTTTACGGGTTTGGAGTGCGGCCGATTTTATTTATTCTACTATGGCGCGCAAAGCGCCAATAAATATATTGTCCAACGAAACTATGTCTTTAAACCGATCCTCTCGTTAAAGAAACTATGTTTCATTCGGGATACTATCCCGGAAAAAGAACGAAGTTCATTTCAGAGAAACTATCTCATTTAAAACGAAACAGCTCAGTTAAAAAGAAACTAGCATATTATTATAACTGAAAGATCTCAGCGTCGGAAACTTACGTCCAGTAAATACGGTTTTATAAAAAAGCCGAGAAAGGAAGAGTTGTAACTCGGGCTTGGAAGAAAAAAGGCGTGCTTTTCTCTGATGTAGCCAAAAAGTCAAAATTTTCATTCAGTCATTCAGTCACGTGGGTCGCGATACTGTCTGGTCCGTAGTTTACCTAAATTGGTTACTGAAGAATCACCTGTCCGCTCGAGGCCAGGTGGGGGGGGGTACATATGCAAAATGGGTGCTGGGTATGTGCTCGAGCCCCCGAGGGGGTACTTAGGCAAATTGTACAGTATATGCCGCCCTTAAGCGCTAAGGGTACCTTTTTTGGACTTCTAAAGTCCCACTAAGCGTCGGGGAAAAAAAGGAAAAATTTCAACTTTTTACTCCCTGAAAGATCGAAATTTGATCAAAATTGGTCAAATTTGTCCCGGAAAGGGTCGTAAAATTCCCAATATTTTCCTTTATTTTTAGTCCCGGTAAGGGTCCAAAATTTGAAAGTCAGGCAGCACCCCCCGTCAGCTCGCAACCCTAGTACCTCCGGGC
>NW_027104041.1:23369-47300 GCF_902728285.1 Clytia hemisphaerica
TTCTACTCTACCATTTTGTTTTGATTTAACTTTGTATTTTAATGACCAGCCAGGTCATATAACGTAATGAAGATACATATAATATTTTATAGTATTTTATCATTACCCACCTAAAATTCACAACTAATCTTAACTTCTTAGCATTCAAATTCAACCAAACTAATCTCATAACTTTTTGAATAAATCTCTTAGTTAAGTCTTACACTTTCAGCTTGGACACACTTATCACCCCTTTTCTTTTTTAGCCCTTTGATTTTTAGAATGATTTTAATATTTATTGATATTTATGAATAAAATTATTTTATTAAACAATATTGTATTTTATATGTAGCAGAAATGGGCCTTCGGCCTGATGTTACTTAAGTATATAGTTAGATAGATCATTCATTTGAGGGCTATGCATATTAGCCTCCATGATGCAAGTTCCTGATCTCACGGTATATGAAAGGTGGGATTTTACAGCTGCTGCCCTCTTGCAAGGCACTGAGAGGCCTCCGGTGCCAAAAAGAAAGGCCATTTGAAGTGCAGCAACTCCATTGGTGGAATTTGATAAACAGCTGCAAGGGAGCGCGGGAAGCAATCAGTAGAAGAGACCACTTTCGTTTTTGTTGCAAATTTCGATATAAACTTCTCTCAGGGATTACTTGTCAATGCGTTGTGTCAACTTGTCAGCATTGTATTGTTGCAAAGGGAAAAATAAGAGATAATACTAGCCTAGTTTCTAATCCTGATTATAGGAGTTTAAGCTTAGACTGGATGGGCTGGGGAAAGCAACTGGAGGTCAACATGAACTTTAAAGCCTGCCAGGAAAGGGAAGTTTGAAGAACTAATTATGTACAAAAGGTTTTAATATTATCCAAATATTACGAAAACTAGTGACATTTACATGGTTGATCTTTATAAAGTTTGCTTTGACGGTTTGTTGTAAAGAAAGGTAACCCCCGTGTTGGTTTTATAATCATATTTTTGTGAAAAGACAAATGTTATTGTAAAAAAAGATTAAAAAATTAACTAAAAATAAGCCATACAGACAGATATGAAGATGGAAAAATTTGGTCTGAGCCATCTTTGAAAATTAATTTGAAGAACTGCTTCCCAAGAATAAGATCTATGGAGCAAAGAGACCCATCTAAATCCTCACACCCAAAGAGGCTATTTCCTGGAAATTTTGCGGGCCCAAACACCGACTCATTACATGTGCAAAATTATTTTTACTTCAACGTTTAATTAAAGCCTAAAATTGAAGCCCTATCTGAGGAATAAATCATTAATAGCAAATTTGGTTGGTTGACTTGTTTGGCTGCTAAACGTTAGCAATCAGTCATTTTGTTTCATTTCAAGCTTTCAAGTTTTTTTTTGCTTGGGATCTTGAACTTGCTTCAGTTGCAACTCTCATTCCTTGTTGTTGCATATAGTTCATCCTGTAAATAACTTTATTTTTAATATTACTTTTTTCTGAAAGCTTCATTTCCTAGTGTGCTAAATGCTATTTAAAGACATTGTGTTAATGGAAGGAAAAAAGAAGTAAGTCTAGCCTAGCTTAACTGTCAGCTATCAGGGTGTATCATAGGGTGGTAATTTTAAAGCAATGATGATTTCACAGTCTACACATTCATAAAACAATAACAAAACTAAGTTTACTGTATGTATTATATTACCCAGCAATTTACAAAAAAGAAAATGAGTGAAGATCAACAAAATGAACAAAATGAGCAGAACGAAAATGAATCAAATTTCCCTGGACAAAACCAGGGCCCGCCACCCATGGAGCAACGTTTTCCAGGACCACCACCACAAAGACCAATGATGCCACCTCCTATGAGACCACACCATGATGGACCACCGATGGGGATGGGAATGAGACCACCACATGGAAGATTTCCTCCACCAGTAAGATAATTTTTTTGATGAATAAATTTTTTCACTGTTTTGTTATTATCCAAATTACATCATTGATTCAAAATCAAACCAAAAAATAGAATAATGAAAGAAAGAAGAATAACCTAATGGTCTTAGTGTTTATTAAATAAAGTTTCAATTTACATTCTAATTTCCAGTTTGGACAAGGATTTCCCCCAAATCAAAACTTTCCACCAAGAATGGGAGGACCTCCTCCCTTTGGGTGGACCCCATGGTCTCCTGGTCCTGGTCCGAACATGCCCTCCAACACAACTTTACCCAAACCACCAATTTTTGATAAAGATGGCCAAGCGTGGTTAGAAGCTTGTTCAGCTGACGGGAAAGTGTATTATTTCAATGCCAAAACAAGAGAAACCAAATGGGAAAAGCCAGACACTGGCGAGAAGAAAGATGAGGAAAAGAAGGATGACATTGAGGAGAAAAAGGTATAATACATTTTCTGGAACTACTTGATGAATTTATATTAGTCACCACTTATTGGAATTCTTAGATTTTACAAACTTTCTTCACACTCTTTTCACAAAATTGATGCTTGTCACGATACTGTTCTAGCAGAGGTTCTATATAAAAGAGCTGTATTAATGAAGTCTGTCCCTGATAGTTTCACTTTTCAATTCAAAAATCTGCAAAATCAAATTTGATGTTTTCGATAGTAGAATTTAACAACATGACAATTTTATCCCCTCTATCAGAGGAATGTAAAGAGATGGAAAAACAGCTTCTTGAAAACAATGGAAAAACGGCTCGTCATATACCAGGTCTCTTGCCCTTAAGGGAGTTTATGTCGAGTAAATAGGTTTCTTTTGTTGTCGCTATAAAAAATCTGCATAATTAGTGTTTGCAAAATTCTTTGTTCAAGCCTATTATGCGCAACTTTAGGGATTATATTTTGGGTACACCTTCTCTTACGAAAAGGTCCTCTATCTTCGGTCAGCATTGCTAGCAGCGATTCCTATGATTCCCTAGTCGTTTAAATCCCAAACAACCATATAAAATCAAGCTCAATAAAAGAATCGAAGGGGTGAAGTTGCGTCTCTTTCTGAATTCAACGACAGAAAGCTATTCCTCAAATAACGTTTTTAATTTTACAATTTTTTAGGTTTTTGAGAATCCATCCATTTTTTTTGACTAAATGATAGTTCATAGTACATTGAACTGGGAACATATAAAAAATGAGAATTCTAAAAACGCCAATAAACAGAGAAAAATAAATGCAATCCCGCACGGGTCAGACTACAGAAACTGTATGTCTCTCCTTACGCTTTTAGGTGAAGAAAAAAAGGCGCTTGGAGTGCTTCTAGTCGGTTATTTCCGGAAATTTAATTGTGTTTAATTATTTGATGACAGTTTTATTATAAGGTTCTCCAAGTAATAACGACTTTTACTGTCTCATCTAACCGCATATGGACCGCATCATATATGGAAAGCTAGAGCGGGGAAAAAATTATAACTTCATCTTGATTTTACTCCATTCTGCAGTTTACAAAAAACCATTAATACATTGCGTTAAAATTTCTTTTCTATACATTACTAAAAATATTGCTCCTTATTCTTAAAAATTGACGATAATGGAAAAAAAGGAAAAACATTTTCATTTTTATCGTCAAATCATGAGCAACGCCGATTTGTATGGCGAGCCGTCTTTTCTGGACTTTCATTTAATGACCTAATCAACGTTTTTACAATAGAATTTTCAATAGAAGTGATCGTTGAACTTTGAGTAATCAGAAAAGCTGTTTTTCCATCTCTTTACATTCCTCTGCCTCTATAATATGGTTTAGATTTTTGTTACAGACAAGGGAACATTATCATTGTAAGCAGTTGTAAGTCATGTTTAGCAATTCGGTAAAAGAAAGGCCATTGGGATCCAATGTTATATTACACCTCACAGGCCCAGTAGGATTTTTTCAGCGAGCGTGGATAAAAATAATTGACTGAAGTTCGATGGGGATCGATGTGCCCATATTTTTTTATGGCTGAGGATTCCAATTCTTTTGTTTTCAAGTCAGAAATTTCAGCGGGATGTGAAAAATAGCATAATATTTTACTGTGAGGATTGGTTTATTTGATTATTATCAGCGGGGACAAAAATTGGAAGATAATTTCCCACCAGCGACGATATTTTGGACAATTTTGCGAGTGGGAAGGGTTCCCAATGGATCTGTGAGAAGGGGGTGTTATATTCTTCCACAATTTCATAGGTTCAGCCTTATTTTTTTTTGGGGGGGGCTAAGAAATATTTTGGCCTTTAAAGAGCCTGGGGGCTAAAATTACCAAAATATTTGGGGGGACCTAGATTTGGGGGGGAGCCTAGATGACTGACTGAGACGCTGGGGGCTGTTCAGCTAATTCCAAGTATCTAAAAGATATAGTAAAGCGGTAGTCTGTATGTGTTTTGTTGGCTTTTTTTTTGTGTGTCACTTCGTTCGCAAGCAATGTTTGTTCTTTTACAAGATGACTTTGCTCTTGAAATCCCAAATTGTTAAATCAGACAGCATTTAAATACTTCAAAGGCGGTAAAACTCGAGTTCTTTCTTTCGTAAAAAGGGACCTTTAAACACTATGTCGATATATTTGCTGTAAATCTAAGTCATCGTTAATTTAAAAGTTATCGAAGTTTGACGAAGTTCTTTTATAACAAACAAATAAAATTGCGCTATCACGCTTTTTGTCTGCGTGTCTAGCTGCCTTCCGGGGGGACTATGGATGCGAGCTGTATTTCGGCCCTGTCCCTCGGACCCTTAGCAGAATAAAGAGGAGAAGAAACAAGGAAATCCTTGTGTAAATTTTAATTCCTTTTTGGAACTAATTTGACCAATTCTTCTTTCTGGGGACAAAAGTTGAAATTTTCCATTTTTCCGATTCTAAGTTTATTCTCTTTTCATAACTCCCATTTCGTTTCAAAAAAGGACCCCTTAAGGCGGTACCTACCATACCCTTACTCTGACTAAGTGCCCACCCGGGCTGCCTTTTTTCGACGAATTAATGTCATTCTATTTTTTCCCACCGTTTATCTTGACATCAGTTTTCCTAAACTCCGACTACGGCAAAATAAACGCGAGAGAAGCGAGGGAAAAATCTAATGCAGAGCCGCTCGGACGCGCTGGTCGCCGGTATGGTGTAATTGGGGATGACGCCTTTTTCTGTTTCTTGCCTCATTTTTGCCCAAAAAATCTTTTCAATATGGTTAAAAGATACGTCCCCTGGATGATCGTCAAACTTTGAGAGGAATTGTCTCTTATTTTGATTTCTGGTTTAAACCACCTCCCAACATCCAAGGCTTTAAATCGCTCGCAAACAGCTAACCGGCGTGCGATGACCGGGTACCGGCTTATACTTAAATCAAATATAGAAAGAAAACGACTTGTAAACATAAATATTAAAACAAGTAAAATTTAGTTTTCATTTATCAGTACTGTACTCGCATATATTTTTTATTGACTTCTCTCTACGGGGGCGGGAGAACAATGTTTTTGTTTTTTTTTATCTTGGGACCCGAAGTGTTAGGGGACCTAGCACAAGGCAATTTTTTGGGGGGAGCTAAATTGTTGGGGAGACCTTACTTTGTTGGGGGGAGCTAGAAACCTGGCTGAAGCTATGAATTTGCAAAATTTTTATTGTTTTCTGTGACACAGGAGACTGCAGATAAAGAAGATGAACCCATGGAAGAAGATAAACAAGAAAAACAGCCTGAACCTCCTCAACAACAACAGCAACAACAACAACAACAACAACAACCACCAAAACGCCCTAACCAACCACCACCCAGCATGTTTCAAAGACCACCACGTCCACAAATGGGACCACCACCTGGAATGCCTCCACCATTCCCAATGATGGGAGGACCTCCTGGGTTCGTTTTGCTATATAAATATATGTCTAGTTCGTGTAAAGAAAACGAGTTTTAAGTTAATTTCGTACTCAAAGTTTCATGTCATACAGGATGGCAATCTTCAGTGAAAATCCTGTATGACACGAAACTTCGAGTATGTAATTAACTTAAAACTTGTATTCTTTACTCAAATTAGTATAAAGCTATGTTATCATTTAACATGAGTACTGTTATTGGCTTTCGCTTACACAAAGGGAAGTTATTATGTCATTATATTTACGTTGCGTTCCTTCGTTACAATTGCGAAAAATGATTATTCCTGAGGTCAAAAAATATTCTGAATTTTAAAGATGAACTAGACAATTCTCTTCTAAGCTAGTAGAGTTTTTCTATAAACTATTAGAGTAATTCCCAATCAAATTCGATGAATAATATGCTCTTATTTCCGAATTCTTTTGATTTTTCCAAAAGTCAATAAACGTTTCATAAACAAATGTACCAGTTTAGATATCACAAAAGGAGAGGGAAAATTCTTGATTTGATCGTCGGAAAAAATACAATTAAATGTATCAAACCAAGCAGAAACATGATTGAGCTCATCAAAGGTTTTGCAAGTTTATAATAAAATAAAAGCCAAAGCAATATTGACTTTATGTTTTTTGAATTCAAATGATTTCCTAGTTCTATCACGTCTGAATATCTATATATGAATTTTTTTCTGACTTTTTCTTTTTCTTAGTATGATACCACCAGGTTTCCCACCAGCATTCAACGGACAGGGACCTCCACGATTCCCACCCTTCCCTAGCTTTTCACCTCTACCACCTCCAGATTTCTTGCCAAAGACTATTGGTGATTGGACAAGACATAGATTGCCTGACGGTCAGATTTATTACTATAACAACAAATCAAAAGAATCGAAATGGGACAAACCTAAAGAATTTGAAGACAACGAAAAAGAAGGTATATTATTTTTTCTCTATCAAAACTTATAGGCGCATTAGTGTAGTGGTCATCGTTCTTGACTTTAGTGCTGGAGGTTAGGGTTCGATTCCCACTCGGTGCTGCGACTCACTTGGCAAGTGAATCTACCTTGGCCTGGGTCAACCCATACCATGTGAGGGGAATATGGTACCATCACACTCTGATACAAGAGTATGGGGAGATATGCTGGACATTGAATGTGGTGTGGTGATGGTACTCATATGTTCAGTACCTGCGAGAATGCAAGGTTCTCCCGTACTGTCCGAGTATCATCAGCTCTGGAAGTGTCGCGAGCACAGAATACAATGTCTGGTAAGCACTGTGATTTCCCTATCTAGGGGTAGGAAACTATCCCAGGATAGGGCCCAGTCCAATGATATCGGAGGGTCAGCTTCTCAAAACTTATCGAAACTATTAGGTCAATTTACATAGTTTTCTAGGTCCAGTTTGCATTCAGCTTTTATGATGTTCCTGAAATGTCAATTTATCGAAGAATTAATTAGGATGTGGTATATTTCATTCATCAAGTTTTCAATTTCGTTGAGGCCGACTTGTACAGTAAACATAAATATTTCTTTCTACAGAGAAGAAAGATAAAAAAGATGGCAACACCAGTGATTCAAAAGACGACAAGAAAGAAGGTTCTAAAGAAGGCGAACAAAAGAAGCCAGTTGCTTCACGACCTATTTCTGGAACAAGTGAGAACCTCCTCAATATCAGGTCTTCATCATAATTTCACAATGTAAAAAAAATTCATTGTGTTGTGTAAAGGTTGCTTGTGTAAAGATATATAGGATTTGCTTTCTGGGTGGCTACTTCTATGGCAATTTAGCAGAACATAATCTATTCTCATCGATGTCGAATCATTAATCTGAATTTTAAGTGAAAAGTGGCTATTTTGCCACTATTTTATTAAGATATTGTGTTAACTATTTTTATGTTATTGTACGCTTATTTTTTATAAGAATGAACAATATAAGAACATAAGGCTTTGATGGCCAAAATATTAAGAACATTTTTAAAAGAACATTTAAAGGCTTTTGAGGACCCTAGAATACGTATTTCCTTAGTCCTAATCTGAACCAATTCTTATACAACATTTATAATTCAATTGTTTCTTTTTCTTTTCAGTTTGGCATTTGGTTTGGACTGGTGATGGGCGAGTATTTTTCTTCAGTCCATCAACCAAAACTTCGATATGGGAAAGGCCAAAGGAGTTGGAAGACAATACCACAATCGACGACCTGTTGCGGATGGGACCACCAGGCAAAGATGAAGAATCTAAAACAGATAAAAAACCTGGGATCGTCGTTGTTGATGTTGGACAGGAGAAGGTTGAGCCTATGGACACTGGTAAGAGAATCACTAGATATTGGAGATTGCTTTAATAAAAGTCTATTTTAGAGAGAAATGTAATGGAAGAGAATGCCAAAAAAACATTGTGGTATACTCCTGCGAAAGGTGCCCTTTAGGAGTACGCCCCAAAAAGGAACTCCTCCTGCTCCTCTTGGCTTATAGACAACCTAAATAGAAGGTTGTTTAATGGTTTATAAAATAAAGTTTGTTTTTTTTTCTTCAGGGTCAAACGAATCCAAGATAGAAGAAGTTGAGCCAGTACCTAAAAAGAAAAAGCAAGACATTTTAACTAAGTTTCTTTTTTTCCAAACTAAATTCATCTTTGTGTAGATGTGAATACATTTTGCTACTGTACATTAATAGCAATTTCAAAAAGCAACCCCTATAATCAAGTTATTTTCATATTTTCAGTCTATAACTCTACTTCTAGTTATTGATGTTTACATTGAATAATTTTTGGCATTTTATCGAACCCTTCTCTGTTGGTCATGGGAAGGATGACCTAAAGTTTTAAAGCTTTAGACCTATCAATCAAAAAAGTCAAATTTGATACTACTCCCTGTGAAATCAGTTTGCCACGCTGTACTTGTAGTAATTGTTAGCCTGTTTCTTCTCTCTGCAGACGTAACACTCATGAGCCGAACGACATTAGAACGTTACCAATCTTGCAAGACAATCAACCACCACCACCCCAACAACAACAACAACAGCAAAACCAAGGGAAAGGTGGAAACAACAAACAACAGGTCGACCCAATGAAGGAGGCCGATGTCAAACGAAGTATTATACCATTGGACGAACGAATGACCATGTTCACCCAACTACTGAGAGAGAAACAGGTATGGAAAAATAAGTTTGTATTTCGGTCTGGTATCCTGAGCAATGGAAAGGAATTTGGTTTCAATCCCTGAAAAAGCCTTCAAGAACTCAAACATATTACCAAATATTTTCATGGTCGTTCATTTGTATTTTAAATTCTTCCTTTAGCCACCTTATTTCATGTCTAAACATACCAAAAAGTCGAAAATGGTACCTTAGAATGAAGGTAAAGCACCTAGCTCCGGTGCGCAAGGTTGTGGGTTGGACCCACCAACCAGGTCATACCAAAGCTCCCCAAAATAGGCATACCTAAATCCCTCTGCTTAATGCTCAGCAATTAAAGAGATTGGTCAGGAGTAAGTGTAGAAATTCAGAGAAAGGACTGACGCCATCCCCATCTACCTTCGGGTAGACAGCTGAAAAAAAAACAAACTTTTCGGTCACCCTCGACTTTGGTCGCAACCCTACTTACTTACCGATCTTTTTCCGTATTCATTTTAGGTCTCTGCATTTTCAACATGGGAGAAAGAACTGCACAAAATCCTGTTTGATCCAAGATACTTGCTGTTGACAATGAAAGAAAGGAAGAACTGTTATGAGAAGTATGTGCGAGTCCGTGCGGTCGAGGAGAGGAAGGAGCGCGTTCAAAAGCTGAAAGAGAAGAAGGAAGAATTCAAACAATTATTGGATGAAGTAGTCAATTCGTCGAGGTACGAAATTTGTTTACGAAACGGATTTTTTCTGATATGTTTTCAAACAAAGACTCAGCTACAACCACTATAAAGATAGTTTGAAAATACGACTCAATCCCTTGAATCGAGGTTATCACCACCGAAAAGCAGCTTAATGCTCTTAGGGCAAAGCTCTTGAATCAGGTGCTAAGACTAAGATTACATCTAGCCAAGGTATCTGGTTTTTAAGATGTATTGGCAATTCTTTTAACTTTATTCATCTGTTTCTAGGCTATCGTTCAGTGACTTCGCATCGAAGAACTCAAAAGACTCTCGATACAAGGGAATCGAGAAGATGCGAGAACGAGAGAACCTTTTCAACGAGTTCATGACGGACTTCCGAAAGCATGAAAAGGAGCGATTGCGCGCGCGCGAACAGAAAGTAAGTGATTTTATGTATCCAATCTTTCGTCGTGTGTTGTGTGTCTGTGTCGCGCATGCACAGTTCCTCGGTCTTCTTAAAGCTGCATCGTAAACTTGGTAGGATAGTAATTAGTATTGTAAAAGATATTTCTGAATGTTTAAAAGGTTTTGAAATGTGAGTTTTGAAAGTCTTATTTTCAATCTAAAAATTTTCCTCTCCGAAATACCTATTTCAATACTTTCTGTTACAGTGGAGCCTCTTTACCTCGAACCTCAATGTCTCAAATGTCTCCTTAATTCGAACAAATTGTATGAATGGTTCCTTCGGTGAACAATGCCTTACAGAACTCGAATTTTCCTTAACTCGAACAAATTTATGTTTTCCCGTGCGTGTTCGAGATATAGAAGGGACTCCACTGTACCATAATTCAATGCAATGAAACTATTTTTTAAGCCAAATTTTGAAATGGATGTCAGCTGACCGACTAACTGTCTTGCGTGATATAGAAAGTGAGGAGTGACAGATTATTGAGATAGAGTACCCCCTCCCCCATATTCAACAAAATTTATTAATGACTGAATTTTGATAGCTCTTTGGGTTGGGATTGTTGGACCTTTATTTTTTAAGTTGCTTTCAATAATCTCGTGTGTTATGTGAGCCATTCAACCCTCTTGTCATTTCTGAATGATACCGAATAATAAGTATGTGGGGTTTTCCAGATTAAAATCGGCAACCCCTTTCTTGAGGAGGTCGTCCTAGGGCGTCAAAGGGTTTAAGGTTTGATATTTGGTGGCATTCTATATGATTATTTCAAAATCCGTCGGAAATATTGAAAAAGTTGTTATAAGCGAGTATGTTGCAAAAGATTGAACCTCCTCAATGGGTCTTTCCGTTTTTTTTTCTGGAAAAGCCCAATTTTAGTGTAATAAGAGTGTAGAATTTTACTGTAACTTCTATTCATTTTACCGTTGACATAATGTTCATATGATAACTTTAACTGACTTTTCTTATCTTCCGTTATTACGTAATGTTATAGCAAAGCAGAAATGCGATCGCAAAACTTCCAATTCATGTCTTCTTGTTTAATGAGTATTACATATTGTACATGGACGGAAGGTAAAAGAAATTTCATTCTTCTAAAAAAAAACATCTAAGTTGCACACCACCTTTTCTTTAAAGGAACCAAAAAAAAAAAAAAATCAAAATAAATATTAATGCGATCAAAGAGTAAGAGAAAACCATTATTTGAGCTATGGTATTAAGTTATTTTGAAAATTTAAATATTGTTATTATGAGTCAATGAGGGAGCGAGTAAATCTGGTTTTGATATTTTATTAAAAGTCAAATTATTGTTAAAATTCGACTATGAATTCAACTGTGCTTTTCTTGAAACCTCTCCCATTTAATATTTCTTTATTACTGAAATTCAACTTTCTTGCGTAATCATGCCTTATACGACGGGAACTTCAACGCTGCTAAGAAGCACAGTTAAGTTTTCCAAGTAATGACAAAATGATTTTTTGTCCAGGTAAGTCGTCTTCTCTTTGCTGTACTATCTGCAAGACTAACATTTTAATTTCTCTTTCACCGATCGCTAGTTACGTACCAACTTCTTTGAACTCCTCGGCGAACTTAACAACTTGGACGAAACTTCGGAATGGCGTAAAGTGAAAGGCTCCCTCGAAACAGACAAACGTTACGAGTTGGTTGGCAGTTCGAGCAAGAGAGAACAGTTTTTTAACGATTACATCAAAGAGCTTGCCGTAAGTCCTTACAATTCGATAAATCAGCCCTGGTTTAAACGGCCCACTTTTCGCCCTGCCTATTCTTATTATGATTTAAAGTGGGCAGAAAGTTGGCTGTCTTAAATCAATGCCCTCTTTTGATGCAATGAATTCGTTCAATCTTTTCCAAGTAAAGATTTTAATTGCCAAATTTGTGTCCACATTTTGGCCTACTCTAATAATAAAGAATATGCAGGACAGAAAGTCGACCGCCTAAACTAGAGCTTAGCATTGATAAGGAAAACAATCATTTTTGAACACTTGGACAAAGTTGGACATGATATTTATGATATAGATACTTGAAGCATATAATCGGATGGCATGAATTTTTTAGACCTCGAAAATCTCTCCAATCTGCGAAATACAAATTAATTTTCTGGAAGGGAATCGGAATCGATGAAAATTGAGAATCTATCCTCTCAAAAATTTCTTTCAAAAAGTCATTTTCTAAGAAGGTTGTTCGACTGAATTCATTACATCAAAACCAACACCTGAAATTACTCTTTCAATCCTTAATTGTCCTTTCTTCTTCTGTTGCACAGGAAAAGAAAAATCCGGAGAAAGAAAACGAAGACGCGGCGGAAAACGAAAAAGAAGAAGGAGAAAAGGACGAAAAAGACGAAGAAACGAAGGACGGAGAAACGAAAGATCAAAAAGACGAAAAAACAAAAGAAGCACCCCAAGACGAAGAGGCTGATGAAGATCGCAAGCTAGATGAAAAATACGAGCGAATGGAGGCTAGTTTACGAAAGCGTGAAGAAGAAGTGCGAGCACAGAAAGAACTTTACGAGAAAGATCGTGAGAAGGAGCGTGGTATTCATATGCACGATAAAGCTGTTCAGCATTTCAATGCACTTCTTGCTGACATGGTATGTGTATCTCTTTTTTTGTGTCCAGTCATTACCATTAAAGGGCAGTTCGTTAAAGTAATATAAATATATGTTAATACTTTGAATTCGACAAAGTGCTATCATTACCGAAACTGGCAGAGCGGCACCATACTTGAAATGAATGGAAAAACTCCATTCCAATACCAATTGATGACTGCTTGAAAAGACAAGAAACTTTAAGTATTGAAAGAAAAAAGTTTCTCCATTTATTTAAAGCATAAACTGCTTTTCAAAATCGTACACTTTTAGTGCATTTTCTCTTGATTTACCCAACTCTTATAGTGCACTAAATTTCTCAGCTGTAAATCTGCGTAAAATAAGAAGCTTGGGAAGTTTTCTGTTTCAAAGGAAAACTGAGAAAACTATTCTTGTCAGCTGTAATTACCACACAATACTTTTTCAAACAGACGAGAAGTAAAAACCTTTCTTTTTAACACTATCGTAAGGTCATTAATCGGTTAGAAAATAAAGCAATTCCATTGGGCAAATTTGACGTAACGGTTTAAAAAAGTTGAAATTCTTTCAACTTTTTATTTTTCCGCTCGAAAATTTTTTAATGACGTAATCTTTTCTGCAGGCAAAAACGATTGGCAAAAAAAATTTCGCTCATTTTCGTGCGAAAATGAAGACTGGCCTTAAGATAATTTTTTCGATCACTATTCGACAGGTAAAAGATACTCAATACACGTGGAAGGAAACGAGACGGACGTTACGTAAAGACCCACGTTGGTCAGCTCTTGACGTGTTGGACAAGGAGACAAAAGAATCATTGTTTGAAGAACATATCAAAGACATTGGTGACAAACGTAAAAGGTCCTTCCGCAGGCTGTTAGAGGAAGCTGATGTAAGTTATCAATCACCAGTTGTTGAATGTTTTTGCTAAAAAAACGTTTAATGAGAAAACTACTTATACGGGTTCCTATTGAACGCTAACTCTTAGTGGCGTGTGTGCCGATTACATGATAAGGGGTCAGTCTGAAGAACGCTGACCAGTACGAAGATTCAAGACTTTTTACGTGCGATGTTTCAAACTGACTTCTTTCACATTCTGAGAAAAAGTAAAATATCGACACGTATAAATGTAAAAATCTAAATACAAATCAATACGGAAACGGTAAGATAAGATGCACCTAACAAATTATAATGAAATAGAAACGCATACCAAACCACTGTGGCATACATCAAGAGCACAAAATTACTTGCTTTACAGAAGATATACAAGATCTTCTTGACTTTTTGAACGCCCTTTTTGAATTTAATTTTCTTATTTTTCTCCCGTAGGTACCCTTAGACGCATACTGGAGGGACGTTCGCCGTCAAATCAAAGATGATCCCAGATATGCTAAATTTGGAAATAGTGAAAAGGTAAACATCTGGATAATCTGATAGCATAACAATTTCTTACATTTGGTTTGTAAAACCTCATTGGTCGCTAAGGTTATGTAATAATTTTGGCTAATTTTTGGATTCAAAATGGTATCGTGTTTTACAAAAGGTCTATGTCATCACTACGTAACTTCAAACTAATGAAAAGATGCCATACTCAACTTCTTATTCGGGCGGGTAAAAAAAACAGGGCTTCATGGGTCGCGGTAATGGTATAGACCTATTTATAATTCTTATACTGGGTCTACACTGAGAACAAACATATTTTTTCCAGCGTGAGGAACAATTCGAAGTCTACATACGAGAGAAAACGACGACGGCGCGAAACGATTTCCGTGAGCTGTTACGTGAAACCAAAACAATAACGTACAAGTAAGAGTTATAAAGAAGATCGTAAATTTTTTTTGTGGTCGGGGCGTAGTCGATTGGTAGGACGCTCGCATCCAGATTTGATAGTTCCGGGTTCGAGCCCCATACATATCGGCCACATAGTAAACGACCCTGTCGACGCACCGGACAGTCTGGTGTTTTGTCCGGTGCCAAAAAGTATCCCTCAGCCACACCGGAAACCTTTTGTCCGGTGTTAGTCCGGTGTTAATTTTTCGAACTTCTGTACACCGGACACGTGTGTTTCAAAAATAATGCGCACTTTGCGTGTTCGGTGTTCGTAAAGTCCGGTGCGTCGGTAAGGTTGCCATAGTAAGGTCACACCTCTCACACTGATAATCGGCTCAGGTGACGGTTAGTAAGAGGGATGTGAGTTAAATGAATGTTAACAAAAAAGAGTGGTCTGCTTGAGCTCTTTTCCTCAGAAGACTTTTCCTTATACGCCTTCATGCCCTTTCATGATAATAATTTGGTTTAGAAGGACATTTACGCTGCGAGCCTTGTTATAATCTCCTTAGATTGAAGTGATATTTTTGTGTTTTTTTAGATCGAAGAAATTGGTGGACGAAAGCAATAGCTATTGGAAAGATATCAAAGAAGTCTTGAAGGTTTGACTTTCCCTAATTATCCTTGTGTTTCATACTTAAAAACGATGTTTTAAAGATTTCAAAAAAGAAAGTTTTTTATCAATGTCGATCATTTGATTTGATAAAGATTTCTTCAACTTTTTTCGTATTGCCAGAATAAACATGCAAAATCTTCAATATTATCCAATGCTTAACGCAAATTTTTTTTTCAACTTTCCCATTTTTAGAAAGATAAAAGATATCATGTGATGTCCAGTTTAGCCAATGAGCGTGATCGTTTAATTATGTCCTATATCAGTGAACTTCACAAACGAGGCCCTCCACCGCCTCCGACGGCCACGAACCCTGCAGCTCGTTATAAAACAGATTAAGAGCAAAATATGAAAAACAGAGTTAACTGGTAGTTGAAAAAGTGAATGCGAGGTTCTTTGGAGATGGCACTTTCCTTCTTCAACTGTTTTAGAAGCTTCGAAATTCATGGTAGAAATGATGATGTCACAAAACGTTTGAGTTAAGAAAATAACAAATGACAAACGTATCATCAACATGCGTAAAGTTTCACTGGCAAGACATTTGATGGTCAAGTGATGATGATTTTGTATGTATGTTTACAGCGTCAGCAAAAAAGAATATAATTAAATGAAATATTTTTAAAATTTTATGATAGCTTCAGGAGAATTTTTTAAAATAAAGAATGTGTCAAATTTCATTTGTCTTTTCTGTTGGAATTGACCACTTTAACTAATGGATTAGAATAGCCCTCATTTTGCTCCCAAGAATGACCCATCCTCTTCCCATTGTCACATAAAATATCTCTAAATGATTCTGCGCACTCCCCGTTTTTTACAACTTACAACTTTTTGACAACAACTTAGGACTATACACACGCTTTTTTTAATAAGAATACACTTTATAAGAATGTCCATGATGAAAATGGCTCAAAGATTAGGAATAATGCTAAGAATATCGCCATCGTGGAATTTGGCTACTCAAGCTAAGAATGCCATTTTTAAAGCATTTCCAATCATAAATTGCCAATTACCCCCAAGTAAGGCTCACTCCTTAATAAAAATGCCATTTTATACTTGAGACGTTAGTACTAAATGTTAAATCTAGTCTGAATTAGGATCCTAACCTAAGAATACTGTAAGAATATTTTAGGATGATTTTCCCAAAAAAGTTAAGAATATCCATGATAAAATGGATTTACACCATTCTTATAAAAAAAAAGCGTGTCTGTGTACAAATTTGATCTCTAGCAAACTCGCAATTATGTGTATTTGTTTGTGGTTTTACTTATCTTGGAAGTAATCTCAATCGAAATAGAATCGAATTCAACTGATAATCAACAAATCACAATATTGTAATAATTCTTATATCATTTTTCGTTCAGGGTTAAAATCAAAATGATTTAAAAAAAATTAACAAAGACATTGGTTTGGCTTTTGGGTGATTGATAAATGTAAAGAAAGGAAGTCATTTCCTTGAAGAGTATTTTGGTCGTTTTGTGAATTGGTAAGTACAATCATAATTATACAGCTGGCACCAAAGGGTCAAAAGAAAACTTGGTTGAGTAGAGTCTGTGGAGTCTTGATTTTCATCTCAAACAAAAGCTTGAAATAAAAAGGGTTTGCTACTTTTGATTCCAATCAAAGTGCAGCAAGACATGGTAATATTAGCTTTTTTCTCACTCTTGATTATCTTTTCAACAAACACAATACGGCTTGAGGTTCTATTAAAAGTTATACCAATTTCTCTGTCGTGAATTAAATTAAGACAGACTTAACTTATTTGACTTTTTCACTACAGAAAACAAAACTTGAAAAAATCTCTTACTGGGCCAAATAACTTTGAATAAAAATGTAAAAACGAAAAATATAAATTTTTGCATTTTTTGACATTTCGATGACTTCTTTTCATCTTGATCCCAATACTATATGTGTTGTATGTGCATTGTGATCATGATGAAAAGAAGTTATCGAAACGTCAAAAAATGCAAAAATTTATATTTTTCGTCTTCGCATTTTTATTTACAGACAACAAAGTTTAAAAAATCGATACAACATAAAGATGGGCGGTGATTCAAAGGAAAACACCAACAAACAACTTAACGATTGCATCAGAAATGCAAGACAGATGCTAGATGTGTCCATCAAAGTCGCTAATAAAAAATTCGATGATTCAATCATTAATGCTAGAATGAAATTTGAAGAATCCATTGCTAGTTCCAAACATATTCTAAACACCTCAGTAACCATCGCTAAACAGGCATTAGAAGACTCGATAAACGAAGTGAAAACGCATTCAACAACGACAGATGATGAAAGTTTTAAGATGAATTCCTCCAAGTCCTTCCAACAGAACACACAAACAAGAAATGAGGGAAATTCAAATGCGGCACACCATTCTAATAGTGAATCCACTATTTCAACCTCGAATATCATACCTAACAGTGATGACAACGGTAATATTTGTGACAAAATTAAGAGAGAAATAATCGATTATGCTAACGATGGAACCATCGAAAGAGGAATTTTATTCAGCCAAAGAAATGACTGCAATAAAGAATCACCAATGAACAACATAAAAATGGAAACTGAAGACAATGTTTGTGGGATGAACAACCCATTTTTAACTGTTCAGCCACAAGAAGTAAATAGGCTGCAAGAGAATCTAAGTTGTCGTAATTTTGAGGTACCTACTACTGTTCAAACACCATCAAAAAGCAACTATATCGATGTTGATCAGGACAAATTACAAGAAAGATTAAAATGTACTACATGTGGTATTGTATTTCTCACAAAATATCTTCTGGATAAACATACTTGTCGCCCTTTTATTTTAAATAAAAATCTTTCTAGATATCATCTTCGCAGTGACACAAAGCGGTTGGGCCAAAAACAGAATACTTCAGTTTTAGAATCTTTCGCTGCTATTGATCAGAAGTTAAAATGTGATTTCTGTGAAGATGTGTTCCCAAACCGAAAATTTCTCTATAACCATGTAAAAAGAAAGCATAAACCTAAAGTACAATTCAAATGTGACATTTGTGAAAAGTCTTATGCTAAAAAAGCTAAACTTAATCGACACCTGAACGTGCATAAAGGAATTCATTTTACGTGCAAGATTTGTAGTAGCTCCTTTGCACGAAAAGCGATTCTCGAAGTCCATCTTAACACCCATAAGGGTATTAAGCCATTTAAATGTGAATTCTGTGGTGTTTCCTTTCGAAAGAAGAAGGCTTTAAAAAAACATAAAGAGATGCATGCAGAATTAAAACAGGGTCAAGTAGATAGTAAATTGACGAATACTTAAAGCACTTGATGGATGATCCTACGAGAGGTGAAATGTTTGTGGTAAATCGTTCTCCTCAGAAATGGGCATATGGAAAGTATTCAATTTATGTATAAGAAATTCCGAAAGATCTGGAAAGATCAGCTCGTTTCGAATATAATAGTGTCAAAAACCTTTCGTGTATATTTTCTTCAATTCGCGTTATTATATATAAATTTATCAGTTTTTCGAGTTAAATATACTCTTAGGGGGACGCCCCCCCCCCCGCTTGTTAATTTTTCGATTTTTTTCCAACCCCCCGGATTTTAATAGGACCCCCCGTTTATTAATTTTTGAAAAAGTTCCCAGCTACCAAAAGAAAAGTTCCTTGTTTTACTCTAAAAACCCTCAATATAGTCTATTTTGACCCTTTTTAGGGTTTTTTAAAGGTCCATTTTCCAACCCCCCGGTAATTAGGTCCCCCCCCCGTTTATTTGATTTGAAAATTTTTTCCAACCCCCTCAATTTATTAACCCCCCGGTTTATTCGAACGCCCCCCCCCGTTTATTTGGCACCGAAGAGTAAATGTTGTTTGTTTGTAACTTTTGTTTTTTGAAACTATGTTGTCAATGGAGTTAATAGGAGTTTGGCCCACTTGCTCATTTTTGTTCTTATTACAAAGGGATTGTTGATAAAAATATTTTTGCGGAATATCATCCTTTTCCATGGTGTTGTCACTAAGAGGCGTCTGACCACACATTTACATTTATGTACAAGAAATTCTGAAAGATCCAGAAAGGTCAGCCGGTTTGGAATACCGTGTCCAAAAACCTTTCGTATATATTTTCTTAAATTTGTGTTATTATAATATATACCAGTTTTTCGAGTTTCATTAACATTATTTTTTTGTAACTTTTTTTGTCTTTTGTTTTTTTAAATTATTTAATAGGTTTGGGACTCAATCTTAGTAAAACCCTCTGACCTTTGACTGAAAAAAATCTTTGTTTCTTAAAAATGTCAACGACCTTAGCACTAAGATTGAACTTGACATTATTAACACTTTTATTAACGTTAACATTACTTAATCTTAAATTTTTTTGTTTTTCAGAATAAAAGTCAGAAAAAATGGTTGTGTGAATACACCTTTTTCCGGTTAGCCGTTTCGTATAAAAAGTCACCGAAATTTCGAGTAAATTAACCATGTCATTGGCTAAAAGCAAAAACATACACGTTTTTTTTTTTAAGAAACACACTTTTAAGAAACATGAGGCTCAGAATGCCTAAGAACTAAAAAACATCTAAGAAACATGCTGAGGCTGAGAATGAGAAAATAGCATTTTTTAATTCGTTTTTTTTTAAGAACCTTCCAATCAAGGTTCCAGAAATATACATACATAACAGTTAGAAACACTTGAGAAAGTCAGAAAATCAATACAGAAGATAGGAAAGTACCGTAGATTAGTCAATTTGACTATTGTATTATCGACATGCGTCCTTTAAGCTTGACAAAGTTTAGAAACATGTAAGAAACATTTAAGGCTAAAAAGGCCGATTTCTTAAGAAACATTGAGGCTGCTTGGGAAAACTAGTTTCTTAAAAAAAAAACGTGTAAACAAAAAGAAATGTGCAGAGTAAGAGAAAAATGTGTTTTCTGTGCTTTTACTCTGCACATTTTTTGGTTTATGTTTTTGCTTTTAGCCAATGAGATGGTTTGTTTACTCGAAATTTTGGTGAACTTTTATATGAGGCAGCTAACCGTAAAAACGTGTATTGTGTATGGGATAAAAAGAGTTGGAAGTTCACTTGTATGAATGGTTGCTCGAATGGTTGATATGGCAAATATTAATAAAGCTTTTGTTGGGGATGTTTTGGTAAACATCGATTTTTGTTATGGCATTGTCAAAATTGAAACCAGAAAGTCCTAATATCGAAAGTCCTTCTTAAGAGATCGGTGTTAAAGTTGCTGAAGACTTATCAAACGAATATTGGAATGGAGATATTCCACCAGACAGCGAGTGGGTCAAACTTCTCCTAAAGACGATTGGAATTCAAGTAAATAACGATTTAGCTCGCTTAATGAACTACTTCAGCAATCAATGTTAAGTCAAAATGATAATAATTATTTTATGAAAATAAAAGTTGATTTTTTACCGAATGACAATGAAGAAAATGATTCGAGAAATTTGAAATCACACCCAGAAAGTGATATTAATGTAGAAGTTACGTCTGTAGTCAACCATTTGAACGGAAATGCAATCTGGAAGTTCATCCTAAAATGCACGAAAGAACTATGCCACTTAAGCGTAATGTTTGTGGTAAATCGTTTTCACCAAAAGGCTCTCTTAATCAACACCTTAAAATTCACACCGGAGTTAAGTCATACAAGTGTGTAGTTTGTGAAAAACATTTTGCGACTAGAAGCTATCTTAGAAATCATCTTCAAATTCACAGCGGAATTAATATTCTCAACTTCAGTTGAGCTAGAATCTGAGAATGTGTCCCAAAACTTTAGGGCAGCCTGGAGACTTTAAAAATGGTCGGATTTGGCTGAGATTTGGCACACTTGTTCCTTGGGTGAATTTCTAGGGGCACTTTTTTCATTTTTCAAAAATTTTGATTTTTGGGGCCTGGGGACGTGTTATTCGCCACAACGAAGCTAAAACTTTGGGGCAGCCTGGATACTTCAAAAATTGTTCGATTTGGCCGAAATTCTGCACACTTGTTCCTTGGGTGAATATCTGGGGGTCTAAAATTTGGCCTATGAATAATTTGAAGCCACTGAAGTTGAGCCCAGTGCGTTGCGCACGTTCGAATATCTTAGAAATCATCTTCAAATTCACAGCGGAACTAATACACCATACAGGTCTCATGTTTGTGGTAAATTATTTTTTACTTAAGGTACTCTGAAAAAGCACCTTGACATCCACCATACACGTTTTTTTTTAGTTTCTTTTAAGAAACATGAGGCTCAGAATGCCTAAAAACTAAGAAACATCTAAGAAACATGCTGAGGCTGAGAATGAGAAAATAACATTTTTTAAATCGGTTTTTCTTAAGAACCTTGCAGTCCAGCCTTCCATGAGGGTGATTATGTCAAAAAGTTTAGAAACATGTAAGAAACATTTAAGGCTCAAAAGGCCAATTTCTTAAGAAACATTGAGGCTGCTTGGTAAAACTAGTTTCTTAAAAAAAAAAAACGTGTTGTACATAATACATCCACAGTCTCGGCAAAAGGAATCAAAAATTATGATCCTCGTCAAAAATAGTATTTATGAAATTTTGTAGAAGTTTGCTTAGGTTTAATCTAAGCTGAAATTTTGTTGAAGTTTGTTTACGTTTAATCTAAGCTGGATAAAAGGTTCTATTTAAGGTTTACAAAAAAACTTTGGTACAGTCAGGCTGAGTAAATTTCTCTTTCATTGTGATAAGTATCTTTGCCATGGGTTGACTCAAACCCAAGATTATAGTCCGTTTAAGTTGCAGCAAAATTTGAACTTTCATGGCTTGAGGTTGACACTTTTAGGGTTCGTGACACCCTGTAATTTATCTTAAGAGTGGAGTTTTCAAAATGCAAAAACACCAAAAAACCCTTAAAAATGGGACTGTCTTCTTATGAAAACCATTTTGGGGTTTACCTTTGTCAAGAACCATTGGGATTGAGGTTAACTTTAAATCATCCTTTTCAAACAAATTAATTGTTACAATTGTTTGAAAGTTTTTTGGACCTACCCCGGTGGAGGTCCTATAAATTAACCTGTGTTTGTTCGTCCGTTCGTCCGTCCGTTCGTTCGTTAGATCGTCTGTTACCAACTTTTCTCAGGATTGAATCATAGGAATCTTTTGATTTTTGGTACAAAGGTGCAAAATGGTGGTGGTCAAAATGTGACGGATCCCGATTTTCGAAAAAAAAATTTTTTGGGCAAATTTGGGCCAAAAAACGGATAAAAATTTTTTTCTGATTTTTTTGCATGAAAGTAGGGTACCATCATAGGTAAAAGATGGCTCAAGCAGATTTTTGCAAAAATTCTTTTGGCTCAAAAAACGCATGTTTATCTATAAGAATCACTATTAATAAGCATACATGAATGTTCTTAGTCAAATTACTCAATCTTTTTATGAGATAGATGTTTTCTTTTGCTCACGAGGGCTTACTTTTAGAGAGTATGTGTGTTTAATCATGAAATTTTGGTTGCTTAGCGTGTTTTTATAGAAAAACTGGCCAAATTCGATATTTTTTTATAAGCACATTATCAATTACTTAGGTATTAGCTTTTCTCGAGATTGGCTCTTTCATTCTTTATGATTTTTTGCACAAAGATGCATAACTATAAACCCTCGAATGTGACAGAGCCCGATTTTCGAAAAAAATGTTTTTGGGCAAATTTGGGCAAAAAAACGGCTAAAAAAAGGGTTTTTTGGACTTTGTGAAATATTGGATCATTGTTTTTTTCTGATTTTTTTGCATGAAAGTAGGTAAAAGATGGCTCAAGCAGATTTTTGTAAAAAGATAATTTTTCAGCTCAAAAAACGCATCTTTATTTATCAGAATCACTATTAATAAGCATACATCAATGTTCTTAGCCAAATTACTCAATTTTTTGATGAGATAGATGTTTTTTTTGCTCACTAAGTCTTGAATATGAAAGAATCTTTCAAGAGTATGAAATTTTGGTTTCTAAGCGTTTTTTTATAAGAAACAAACGACCAATTTTAATAGATCGTCACTTTTTGTGTTCTGAATGATTGTTTAACGGTCATGATCACGTAATAATATAATAACGTATATATCAATTATATTTGTTATAAATGCATAACCAGGTAGGACCATAAAAGTATCACTTGTTCTTAAAAACATTAAGGCAAACCATGTGATACTGATGGTCAATTTTTGAAAAGACGAACTCTCTTTTGTTGCCAATTTTGAAGCAGTTTATAGAAGTGCCTGAAAATCAAACACTATTATGCATCTTCGAAGCTATTCAACTCAAAACTTAGCTATTTTAATGGTATTGATCGAAATAATAACTCTTACTTTACCTTTAATGACCATGAGTGTGAACTCATTTGGATATTCTAGGTCCAAACCTTGAGGTTTACGGGTGCATTTCATAACATTAAGTTTGTCAGCCTCAAAACCGGCTCAAATGGGAAATCTTTGCATATAACACTTGACAGGTTCCCTGTACTTTTGAGAACCCCTTTAAATAGTTTTTATTGTTCTACAATGTAGAACACCTTCTGAGGTTGACATTTTCTGAAAGATGTCATATTTGATCAGTAAACCTCAAATATAGCTCCAATAATAAAAAATGAGATTTCATTGGACTCTCTAATGTTGCTCTACAACCTCTGAAAGTTTTAAACGTGGTAATGAATGTAAAAGGTTATTGGCAAAAGTCTGAAATTTCAATATTTCTAAATGAAAAATAATGCTACACTATTGACCAGGATCTGTCTGAAAAGTTTCGTACATGGGGGGGGGGGGGTGGGGGGGGTGGAGAATATAGTGTCCAGAATCTACAAATATGTAAATTTCCAAAATATGTTATATACTCCCCCCCCCCCCACATTCAAATTTTTTCTGGAAAAGCCCAATAAAGTGGAAGGTTGTTTTGAAA
>NW_027104041.1:51318-95656 GCF_902728285.1 Clytia hemisphaerica
TCATGGGACCCGTCAACGGGGGGACCAGGGGGCATGGCCCCTCATGTTGCTTGTACTTTTAAAAGATTTCCATTATTTTTACATGAATTATTTTTCAAATTGAATTGAAATGGGTCCTAAAATAGCACTTTGAACCCTTCAAAATTCAGAAAAGTTTCTCCGTTACCCAACCATGGTGGGCTTTGTGAATTTACTCAAATATACCTCAGCCCTCAAACCGGTGCCCTTTGATGTGACCAGTTTGTCCAACAATTTTTGATATGCATAAGTCAAGATTACGTCATTTTTCCTATCGAAAACACCCAAAAAAATTTGACCCCTGTGTCAAAAATAGAAAAACGAAAACGAAAAAATTTTATCTAGATTTTTCGGGTGTTTTCGATAGGAAAAATGATATAATAATCTTGACTTACGCATATGAGAATGCTGAAAAACTGATTGACGACCAAACACACATATATGTGGGCAAAAATTAAGTTTATATAATATGAGCGTGAAAACTAAATTTTCTAGGCGTAATGGCGTGAAATCGAAAAAAATTGGCGTGATCGTGAAAATCAAATTTTTAGCGTGATGCGTGAAATCGAAAAAAATTGGCGTGATGGCGTGAAATTTGGGTCCGTGGGGGCCTCGTGTGTAGGATAGTTGGACAGTGTGTCTTTTTGCCCTTTTGACTGTATTTTGTTTGTCGTGTTGTTTGTGTCTGTTTTGTTTGGAAGCTGCTGGTCGGCTCCTTTTTCTTTATGTTTTCGAAGGCGATGCGTGTGGGCCCTTAACACGTGGAATCACTACCAGTACAAGTCTGGGATGGTTTTTGTTTGTGTATGTATCTTTTTTTTTTTTTTCTTTTATTTATTTGATGGTTTGCTTTTGTTTGTCCCCATTTTGTAGTATTTTGATGACTCGTGTAAATGATGTCGGAAGTGGTTTTCAAAAAAATTTTTGCAATGCATTTCACATTACTTTCTTCTATCTTCATTTGGATAGGTTTTCTTTCACATACCACATTTAAATTCCCTTTAACTTTTTGCTAAATTACCCTCTGTTGCGGAATGATAAAAAAAAAAATACCAAAAAAATCGTAATATACACAATTAACAAAATGTTCTTAATTTTTTCGTTTTTATCAGTTTGAGTTATTTATATATCAAATTTCTTTTTCTAAAAGGACAGATATTACAATCTTTCACTATTAATATACCGGCTAAGTTTATTTAAAACACAACAACTACGTTTTAAATCGTAAGAAAAGCTAAAAACAGTCAACTTTAGGGTTGGGAAGAGCTTGAAGACTGTATCGTATTCCTTACTAAAATATCTTAATCGCTTTTTGTTTTTGTTGTTAATTCTAACAACCTCAAGTCTGTTTGGACTTGAGGTTCCGGTCATTTACTATTTTACTGGCCCAGGAAAGCTTGTCAATTGGGTAAAGGAAAAACTGAATCTTTGTAAACAAAATTTGGAAAAAAAAACACAAAAAAATGTTAGAAATAAAAAGTCTTTTATTACTTGTATCTTAATGTCTGAAACTATGTTTCCTCGGTGTCCGCTAATTGGAGGGAAAATACAGGTTTTTGACCATTCCGTGCAAATATTTTTGTTCGCTAAATGGAGGTGTCCACTAATTGAGTGTCCGTCTTTTGGAGACTTTTTTATAAGGATTAGATTAGGAAACGGCCGGAGAAAAATATTTTGTCCGTTAATTAGAGGTGTCCGCCTTTTAGAGTGTACCCTAATTAGAGGTTCTACTGTAGTAGCATGGTGGGTCGACAAAAATCCGGCAAACTGGACAGGCAAATTTCAAGTATTATGATTGGCGCCCCCTATGAAATATAAATATGCTTGTAAAGATTACGCAAGCGATGCCAGCACGAAAATTTTGGCGTATTTCTCTCTTTTGGCCAAAACTACCATATCTAAGGTGTAAAAGAGCAAAGGGGCGTCATTTTGCGCCCTTTGTATTTTGGCACCCCCTCAAAATCGTCCGCTGGGGGGGTACTGCCTCCCTGCAAGAAAGTGGAAGTGCTAAAATAGCAATTCTCGCCCGAACTTTAGATTCTGAAAAACGTTAAAATACACTAAAATCTCAATATATTTCGAGGGAGATTGTAGAAGGAGTTAGAAGTTCGTTCATAGCTCGTTTGATAGCTTAGAGTCTCCTCTTTTATTATAGTGGGGCGGATTATCACATGTATACTTCAAATCGTGATAGAGCTCTGAAATTTTGTACAGAGGTTCATCATGAAGTAAGAAAAATAATTATTGAGAGAGACACTGTTGAAAATGATGTTTCTGTTGACGTCAGCACTTTTTTTGCAAAAATTTCATCTTCGAAAAACCCTAACATTTTATATACTTTTGGAAAGGAAATTTAATTCTGAACAACTTTTTTGCCTACGGGAAATAACGGAAATCAATATAAAAAAAAATATGCCTTTCTTAAGCCGCCATGGCATGCAAGAATATCATTTTGACGTTAACCTTTCCAGCGCGCTGTTTTTTATATTTTCACGCTGTCTGCGCGCAACTTTTTTTGAGAAAGCGCGGGGTTTGGGAAATTTGCCATAACTCAAGAACTATCAATCTTTTGGCAAAAAGTAAACTATCCCTGAAAAGCTAATTAAGTTTTGCAGCTTTTAGGTTGGGTACAAGTTCAATTAAAGTATTCTAACTTAAATGGTAGCTTTACATACAATGCTTTTTTCCTCATTTTTCAACAATGTTACTTTTTTGGCATTTTTCACTTTCTATGCAAAAAAAAGTGGGGGAAAATTAATTATTAAATCTTTCTTTACTATTTTATCAATATATACTTACTCATGAAGCCATATACCAAACAAAGCACCAAAAACATTCTACTGGTCACAAGGGCTTTTCAACATGTTCACTTTTCTCCAAAATCAGTATTTTTCCGTCTGCCATCTTGAATCAGTGTTTTTATTTGAAAAGTGCTGACTCACACCGTAATCATAACATTACATCATTATATATCAACGGAAAGCTTAGACTCTCTACTTTCTTTTTCTTTATTTTTCAACGATCAGAAAGCAAGCCAATTAAAGATATTGCGCGAGAAAAACATGCCTATCAAATTGCGTATTATGTACGGCATTCGGAACGTCTCAAGGACGTATATTTACGGCATTCGGGTTCAAAAGGTTAAAAATGTAAAATTATTTTGACGTTAAAATATATTGACGTCAATTATTCGTGCTGGTTTCAATAAACAATGTACAATTCAATAGATTTTATGAATATTAATTGAAACTTTTGTGTCGAAATCATGAACTGAGAAAGAGAAAAAAACTTTGCAAAAAAGAACATTTCAACTCTAATCCAACGAAATTATAATTACATAGCCTTGTGGCGCGCCAGAAACGCATAAAATAACATGAATAACACATCTAACGAAAAAGGGGCTGTTGAATAAAATGGTACTCAAAATTGATTCTAAAAGAATTTTAGTCTCTGCTGTTATTTTCTGTAATTTCCTAACGCTAAGATTAATTGAAGTAAAAAGCCCGTTGTGATTGTCTTTTAAAATTTCAAAAAAACTTTATAAACAAAACCTATACAAAAAAAATTGCAAAAACTTCTCCAATATTGAGATGCTTGTTCCATGAAAACTTTTTTTGGCAGTTGCTGATGAAGGGTCATGGTCAATATTATCAATCGCAGCTATTATAAACAGCAACTTTCTCAAAGAGGGTGGACAAACAAGGCCATCTTTGTTATATTTCAGACAGAGCTGCTTTGTGATGTGGTTTTCGATCTCTGTTACTCTGTCATAGGATATCGAGAAACCTTGAAGAAAGAGAAACTCTACGATTCCTCTTTTTCTTGTCTTCGAATGGATGCTGAGACCAACAAGTGAAAGCAGGGGAAGCTCGTTTTGCTTTGAATGACGCCTATCAATGGTTTCAGATTTCCTTCTTGTTGTTTTTGAAGAATTAAACTTCACAACTTGGGCGATTTTGACGGTGATGTCTTTAGTTGCTTGAGAGATGGTGTCCATATTTTTCGAACCGTCTATGATTTGTGCCAGAGGCTTAAGAAGATGATTTGGAAGACTTTGAATATTGATGTCGAAATTGCCATCGAAGCTGTGCTCTTGTGAGAAGAGAGTCCTCCGAATAATAGCAGCAGCTTTTGAAATTATTACATCCTCATCTGAGGTTGACTTTTGAGAAGCTTCAAAGTTTCTTTGAGTCGGGTCACATTGACATTATCTATTCGACTTTGGCTCGCACCAAGCTTTTTCAACTTCTCTTGATACATCTCACGCAAATCTTTCATCATGAATACCGGGTTTTCAGTCGATGCAATCACAAACTCATTGATAGTGTCACAAAGTTCTGACAATGCTAATCCTAAGTATAGAATTGTTTGAAATTAGAATTTGAGAAATAGAGAAGTTTACTGAAACTGGCATAAGCATTGCACACTGAAGGAGTCATTGAGTGTTTAAAACCCGAAGGGCTAGAGGAGAGTCTTTAACCTTTCCAAGACATTATAACGGCGTGTTCTGGATAGAAAATTAGTTCTGCTACTTGGGAAATTAGGCGGCTTCATTTCCCATTCAGAAGTTTCTCCTCTAGCCTTTTCGGGGTTTTAAACTCAATGAATGGAGAACCCTTCCTTAACATAGACGCTGTGATTGAAGTTAGATGAGGAAAATTTGTTACAATGCGAGATTAATACACCCTGTATCACTCATAAATTAGGACTATGTATACCTTCAATTATACTGCTGTCTTCAATACCCTTCTCAGAAATTTTGAAACTTCGATATTGATTATAAAATTGAACGAGGCACTTCAAATGATAATCTGCGCGAGATGCCACCATTTCTCAAACACTTAGCTTTGCCAAAACTTCAACACTGCACATTTCCTGAGCTATTTCTTTGATCTTTTCGTTTAACTCTAACGTCTTACAACGGTGCATATTTTCACTATAAGAAAAGTCATTGCAAAAGAAGCATCTCCTAAGATTTTCCAATCCGAGCACACTAGATCTTTTTGGTCTCTTTTGCTACACATTAGAATTTTTTGTTACACTAAGACTAGCATCTACACAAAACAGTTTTCTTTTCACTCTGCTCAATTTCTGTGAATTATAGTTCGCCATGCAATTTTTGTGAAAGACGGCTTTTTCCTTCAAAAAGGCATCCAGAAAGTCGTTTGAGCAAGTATACTTTTGACATCGCTGTTTCAACAAACTCGGAAGTAACTCGAAATCCTGGAATTTCCTCAACGTATTCGGTATGGTATTGTAGGAGCTCTTTTCGGGATCAAATCCTGAAAACAAGTAGTAAATATCTAGCGGTAAAATTTCGTATAATGAATCAATAAACCGTTTTATTCAAATAGTTATACAAAGACTAAGGAAGTGGTGTAACATTGGAATTTACATGAACTAGTGCTAACCTTATCACCCTACAATTGTATTCAGTATACTTTATTAAATAAAGCTTAAGGCTTTCAAAAAGACAATAAAGCCCGCATAAAACCTGTTCAAGATTGTTTTTATTTACCTCTTCTTAAAGATGGATTCACTAATAGATCTTCATTATCCTCCTGACTAATAAAACACAACCCCATTTTGTTCTGATGTCTTGTAGGTCGATGGGAGATACAACCACAAAGTCCCCAGACATTTGCATCAAAAAAATCCAATAACAGCTAAAAAAACACTTTTCATCATATTGCTCCACAAACTTGTTTTAACATTTTTTCAATGTTTTGTTTTGAAAGTTTTCTTGTTAAAATGGCAATGAGATTCGAACACTTTAGGATTCGAATGTTCTGAAATTCGAAAACTAGATTCGAACGTCTGAGATTCGAATGTTATTGTAAAATTCGAATGTCTACAAATGTGGGACTTACGCGTTCAATGATGTATGTAAACAACATCAAACAACAAACACATTGACAGGCTGGGTAAATTGAGACAATTGAACAATTTGAGCATTTTTACGCATGAAACTAGAGTTATGAATTTGTGTTGTTTAAGTTTAAAAGAAGCTTAGTTTGGATGACTTTTCTTTTGTGTCAATAAATGTATCGAAAGACAAGCACAACTTATGAAAATGTCATAATCTTTATAATAGATTTCCATTTAGAAAATTCGAGAAGGCGTTTTAGGTGGTACAAGAATAAATTTAGCTGATAACGTAAGTTTGGATATAGAAAAAGAGTTTCAATATAGTGGTTATATCTATGTTTTTATCTTATGTAGTTAACGTCAAAATGATTTAACGTCAAAATGATATTCTTGCATACCATGGCGGCTTCAGAAAGGCATATCTTTTTTTAAATTGATTTTCGTGATTTCCCGTAAGTAAAAAAGTTGTTCAGAATTAAATTTCCTTTCCAACAATATATAATATGTTAGGGTTTTTCGAAGATGAATTTTTTGCAAAAAAAGTGCTGACGTCAACAGAAACATCATTTTCAAGAGTGTCTCTCTCTCTCAATTTTTATTTTCTTTACTTCATGAGGAACCTCTGTGCAAAATTTCAGAGCTCTATCACAATTTGAAGTATCGTCCCTTTTTTATGTGATAATCCGCCCCACTATTAAGGCGCCTTTGGTGATGCCTGATTAAGTAAGGGCGTTGTGTAGGCGGTGACTAATGGGGTGTAGGTTAGGAGAATCAAAGCAGTCATGAATGACGGAACGGTGCCCAATGGTTAAACTTCGAATCAATTCGCTACAGGATAGAATAAAGTAAAGCAGGGGTCTAATTTGGAGGTTTTTGGATCACTCATTGGCCAAAAATAGTCAAAAAACGGTCAAAATCTTCAAAAAGTGGATTTTTGTCAAATCTTTGCTCTTTTTTTTACTTTTTAGCTTAAGATTTCGCTGAAAAGACTCACGTTTGAATTTTCTTTTGTTTAACAATGAAGTCCAATCCAATTCCTACGACTTAGACCAAAAATGACGATTTCTAACTCAAACTGGGATATGTCCAACATTGACACTTAAAAGGTTAATTAGTCAAATCAAAATTAGAAGACAGAATTGAAAAGTTTCTAAAACGAGGACACTTCTAATTAGTGGACACTTACCCTATGTCCTGATGGTGTCCGCCAATTGGAGGTTCCCCTGTATTTAGACACGCCCTAACTCGCCCGAAAATCACCATGACATTTTTCCCAATTTATGACGGTGCCACTTAATCCACGGATCTTAAATATATTTTGCTTCAATTTTAATAGATAAATAGAAAAATATTGGATCAAAAATCCATCAGTAGACGCTTTATGTATCATAAAGATGGGTAGCGATTTTTCCAAAACAATAAACAACAACAAAGAATGGGCAAAGTGCATTTTGGCTCTCAACATTCACGGCAAGAATGGACTTCTCCGTGTCATGCACAACGACACGAACGACCCTTTATATCAGGGTCTTCCCCGCAACGAGCAGCAGTTATATCAATTCTTCGATAAACATAAAAAGAAATTGAACGGACTGAAAAAAAGTGGAGCTTTGAAAAAAGATCAATTTGACCTTTTGCTTCCAGCCAGCGGAAAAACCTCTTCACTCTCATTTGACATTACCTTGATCGTCTTTGTCATCATCAATTTTGTGAATATTACACCGCCCAAAGGTGGTTGGAGAATCAAAGAACCGAAACATGGCGATTTTTCCGTTGCAGCATTCATCATTGCTTTACGACAACTTCGAAATAAAATTCTTCACGGTGCTTTAGAAGAATTTAAAGATCAGAACTTCTTTAAAGGAATTTGGGCAGAAATAAGAGCAGCTTTGGTTGGAATCAATTACAACTGTTTGCCAGATTTCGATAGTTTGCTGCATGACAAAGTCGTTGTTGATATTAAGGATGGAAAAGATCATATGACAGACTTGGTTGAAGACTTAAAGAAAACTGTACTAGATGAAATGAGCAAGCAAAACAAAGATATGTTATTAACAGTGATGAAAGAAGTTGATAAAAAAGTTAAAGAACTCCAAAACCAAAGAGTAGAAGAGGAAGATTATCGCGAAGAAGAAAAAATAATTTCGTAAGTAATTTCGTTCTTCTTTCGGCTGACTAAGTAATTTAGGGAGGATTTGTACTTTTACGGTGTGACGGGATTGACCCTATTTGCCACCGAATGGAGCCTAAAGCGACCAAGGATATCATTCCAAGTTTCACGCCTAAGGATAATTTTGCGAAATTGTTTGTCACTATTGCTATACCGGTTAAATGGTAGCCCGGTATCAAGTTTGTCCTTTTCTTAACCCTATCGAATTAATGAATCTAGGAAATTCCCTATTTTGGGAAATTCCCTTTTTTATACAACCAGTAGCTCTGAATTTTTTGAGTTTTTCAGACTTAAATGTTCTTGTCATATTTATAAATATGGAAATATGTACCTCTCAGTAAAGACTGTTCTTAATTCTTAGGTTTTGGCCAAATTTCAGCATTATATATATTTTAATATATTTCAGCATTTATATATATTAATTAATTGTTCTTGTAAAAAAGCGTGTAAGGCCAGGCACGGATGTCACTCTAAGTAGACGCTAAAACAAAATGGGCTTTACTTTTGAAACTATAACTGTAAATCACTCCCTTCACACATTTGTTAGCATTCGAAGACTGAATTTTGTCTCAGATGAAAAGTCAAAAATTGCTGTAGAGCATTCCTTTTGAAAGCGACTATGTGTTTGTTTTGCTGCGGTGGCACTTTAATGACCGTTATGGCTAGTTTAGTACGGTATAACGGGATTTGACGAAGAGGAGAGGGGAAAACGGTATTTTAAAATCAGATGGTGACGTTATATAGCATTATTCTTTGATAGATTGTATTATTATTTTTTCTCGATTTTCGATATTCCGGGATTCAGCAAAAATTTTGACGGGAAACAGTATCTCGAACCCTTATAAATCCCCCTCAATTTAGAATCCTCAGGGGACTTGAGTACAAATTTAGCTACGTCAATAATTACTTTTTATATTCTTTGAATCTGGAAATATCGATTTTCCCTTTGGCACTAATCATCTAAACGTAAAAAAATATTAAGACAATAAATCACCGATATGGATTAACGGCTACCAATAAATTCTCGCTTTCTGATACCTGGGGGTACTTGGGCAAAATAGGGTACGGGGATGTGCGACTGGTCAGGATACCTTTTTTCACCTCCATGAGTCCCTGGTAGGGTCACAAAAACACCAAAATAGAAAAATCAATCATCACATGGTATCTTTTTGGGGAAGATTTGGGAAAAACATAAAAAGTTTTGAGAAAATGTTGGGATTTCAGTCCCATTCCGGGTTATTTAAAAGAAAAAACGAGTCCCACGTAGGGTCCATCTTTCGAACTGCAGCGGCACATTTCCATCGGTCGGCAAGGATAGCTCCCATCCCCCCGTAATCTGATTACTGGACTTTTTTTGAAGAATTGAAGCAAATAGATATATTTTTGTCATTTTAAAACAGGGTGCAGAAGAAGACGCGCAGCGATGTTCTCTTCAAAATGAACGCTGATAACATTCATACTATATTCACTATCCAATGTTGGAGGAAGGGGAAGAAAAGAACTTTTCAAGAAATCTTCAGAACTGTCACAGAACAAGCTAAAGGATATATTTGGTTGCATGTTCACTTGGAGTTGGAGTCTCCTTACGAATATGAATTTGTCATTCAATACATGGATAATGAAAAGTGCATGCAAGAAATCAAAGAGATAATACATCTCAAAGGTACGTCAATGTTTTTGAACACCCTTCCATTCCGTTACAGAGACTTATAAATTTTATTAAATCACTTGAGACAGTAAAGACAAAAATGATTTGCTCAAAACTGTCAAAATATTGCTCATAACCACCTTTCAGTTTGCCCTACTCAATGCCAAATTTTGGAATTTCTTAACATCGTTTTTCAATTTCGTCCGAATTGCCGAGCTCTACAAAGCCCCAGGTTATAGTATATAAGGAGCACCATAATACAGAAAAAGTATC
The DNA here is from genome assembly GCF_902728285.1 of Clytia hemisphaerica. NCBI lineage: Eukaryota > Metazoa > Cnidaria > Hydrozoa > Leptothecata > Clytiidae > Clytia > Clytia hemisphaerica. Next base: position 61,296 of record NW_027104041.1, read on the forward strand.
GAGTTTGAACATGCGATTGAGTAGAAAAGTTTGTGTGTGTTATAGCTAAAATATAAGAACGTTCTCCATCACACAGGCTTATTACAAAAGGTAGTTACAACGTATAAATTAATCGTAATTACAAAGAAAAAAGAGGGAGAGCTTAAAATACAATTTTGTGAACACGCACATAAAACTTTCTACTCATAGTTGTGTTTCGACTCGATACTTTAATTAGGGCGGACACCCTGTATAAGAAAGCCGTGGCTGGAATAATAATATCTGAATTTCTGTTGTTCTATCTCTGTCGTATTTGATGACTATTTAGACTATCAAGACTATCAACAAATCAGTAATGTAGAATCTTTAATGGTAAATTTTATTGGTTTATCGTTAACACTCACTTCTCAGTGCGTTTTAGACATTAATAATTTGCCCTTGATAATACAATTGCATTATAAAATCATTGTAAAGGAAAGATCAACAATAAGAAATTTAAACAAGCACAAAAAGGCTCGGCTGAAAGAACTCAAAATTTAATAAAGTGCCTCAAATGCCTTTCACAATATTTCAGTAAAAATATTTTAGAAATTGATGAAAAAGTACATATCAAGATAATACTGTGAAAATTTCAAGCCAGCACCTTCAAAATTTATCATTCAAACTGACAGGAAAGTTGTCATCTTAAAAATATAGTTCTTATAATCTCAATTTTGGCGGAGTCGATATTTTTTACACTTTTGGCAAAAACGTGACATTAAATTTTCTAAAAAACGGTTTTTCTTGAATAAAATGAATTTGAACGAGCATTTTGGGATGAAATCTTCCAAAAAGGTGTAACACACGAGCTTAGAACTTTTGGTTTTGGTCCCAGGAGCGAAGATGGATCCGATATTTCAAAATATTAGATTTTAAGAATTTTGGAATTATGAGAGTTAAGTGGCTCTTGGATTGATTCTGATGGTCTGAACTTGTTACATGATCTCTATATTTTATGAAACAATGATGAAGAGCACATTTGGATCCAAAATTCCATCCGAAAAACATCTCTGAACTTGAACGATTATAAAAGATGCATTTCATCGTTAAAATGAACTGATCACGATCTAAAATTAATCAAAAGTCACTTCCACTTAACTTTAAAACATTCTTAGATACCAAAAAGTGCGGTTTCCCGAGCGTTTTGGGATTAAAAATTTCATTTTAAAGTGGTGAACCTACCCCAACCCCAACTTGTCGCAAAATTGAATTATCAATCTATCGGGGCTCTATCTGAGCTTATTTTAGGTCGTTAACGTAACGACATATCATGCATAACGTAAAAAATCAGTTTAGAGCCTTGTAGGATATTTCATTCCAGACTAAGACGCTCATTTCGGATAAGGCAAAGTATGTTACTTTCAATTAATGATGTGATAATCCTTAGATTCTAGTGGAAAATCTTATTTTCGTGTTCTTAAGAGCCTAAACCTTCCAAATAGTTAAATTTGAACTACTTAATATCAAATAAACATACTACTACAATCCTCAGTTTAAAAAGGCTTGAACTCAAAGAAAAATTAGAAATAAGTGATCCCAAACTACTCCTAGCTGGAAATTTTTTATTTAGGAATAGAAAATACATAAATGCTCTATCCTGCAAAATTTCAGTTCTAAAGCCCCGTTAGATCAAAAGTTATTGCTCATGGAATCCATAATCCATTTTCATTATGGAATCCTTTAATCCTAACATGCTCCTAACTTTAAGAGGTTATAAGTACTAGAGCACGAATCCATTAATGAATGTCAGCAGCCTATTTTCAAGTACGATTTCGTTGTATTTCCTGCCTGAAGTGACTCGAAAGAATTTCTTCTCTGACGTGGGATTAGCCCTTTGAGTGCCAATGTCGTTGGGCTTTATAGGAGGGCTAAGCGTTTGAATAATTTTCGGACTTGCTCGTAGGAATTGGATTGTGCTTAAAAAAACACTAAAATTCACTTTCGAAAGTATTGTGTAACTTATTAGCCAACAAAGCATGGTTTTACCTTTTTAGGGGGCATAATAGGCTGTAACAGAGAAATAGGCGCGCAAAATCGGAGGAAAGATCGACCACGTCGTAATTAGTTTTTCTATACACCGATTTTTGATTGGCAGTATCTTTTTTAATTAAGGTCATTTGCTTCGAATGAAGTAACTTTCTAAAAAGAAATGAATTGCTGACGTCCAAACATTACCAAGGTTAGAACCCGGGGGGGGTGTGCATAGCACTACTTCGTCACATATCCTTACTTCGTCTCCTATTGTTATTTTCTTTTCTACGTCATAATCTATGCTTAAAAACTAAACAGCTAAATATACATGGTTTCTACTAGATTATTGTTAATCATTTAAACACGACGTAACATATGCTATTATGCAAGCTAAGATGTTGATTGATAGATATCTTTGAATAAAATATGGAAGATTGATTGACAGATATATTTTTCTAGAATACATAAAATAATTACCGTTAGGTGTGAAAATGATGGGCGCAGAGGTAAATAAAAAACATACTTTGACATTATTGCCACCGCAGGGAGCCAGGATGGCATTCATAGCTTCACGCATAAGGAAGTTGGGTAAACATCTCATAATTGCTGCGCGCGTTTTTCAGTATTTTAGTTCCGGTTAAATGGTGTACCGGTAACATTCTTAGCTTGACTGTATTTCTATTGTTTTATCATCATTAAAAACACTTTTCCGGATTTGTTTTGATCTGATTACCCATTTTCAAAGCTGTATATGTCTTTTTTTTATTACCTCAGGGAGTCGAATTAAGGGAAATTCCTTTTTTGTTGGGAATTTCCCTATTTAAACCACAAGTAGTTATTATCCGCTCTGAGCAATGCAAATTAGAAATTTTAAGCCTTTCAAAAACTTGTCGCTTGACTATTACAGTAAAATGGCAGTTTAGTACAGTAGCGTTTAGTATGATATAAACAAACCATTATATACCATTATTTTGGTAATAAAAGAAACAGATAAGTAACTTTATCTTATCTCTATAACTATAAGAAGATATCTATGAGATGGACACATTTGATCGTTCTTCTGCGGTGGCACTTTAATGAAAATTATGGATAGTACATTTCTTTAACTGACTAATCAAATAACTACTATACATGTAACATTTTGAAGAGTGAGTGCACGATGAACAATCGTGATTGAAATTCTAAAGAAGTATCTCGAAGAAAACATAATACGCAAGCGCGGGTGCTATACACATGGTCACATGACTTGAAAGTTAGATTCTGCAGGTCAGTCAAAAAAAATTATCCTTACGTGGTCACATAACTTGAAAGTTAGATTTTGCAGATCAGTCAAAAAAATTTATCCTTACTTGGTCACGATGCATTGCGTATAAGTTCTTTAAAAAGTTCTTTAAAAATTTTGCAAAAATTTATATTCCCACTACACGGTCACGTGATTTAAAAGTTAGATTTTGCAGATCAGTCAAAAAAAAATTATCCTTACTTTGTGACATGACTTGAAAGTTAGATTTTGCAGATCAGTCAAAAAAATGTATCCTAACTTGGTCCCATGACTTGAAAGTTAGATTTTGCAGATCAGTCAAAAAAGATTATCCTTACTTGGTCCCATGACTTGAAAGTTAGAATTTGCAGATCAGGCAAAGAAATTTATCCTTACTTGGTCACATGACTTGAAAGTTACACTTTGCAGATCAGTCAAAAAATTTATCCTTACTTGGTCACATGACTTGAAAGTTACATTTTGCAGATCTGTCAAAAAAATTTATCCTTACTTGGTCACGATGCATTGCGTAAGAGTTCTTTAAAAATTACGCAAAATTTTATCCTTACTTGGTCACATGACTTGAAAGTTAGAATTTGCAGATCTGTCAAAAAAATGTATCCTTACTTTGTCACATGACTTGAAAGTTAGATTTTGCAGATCAGTCAAAAAAATTTATCCTTACTTGGTCACATAACTTGAAAGTTAAAATTTGCAGATGAGGCAAAAAAATTTATCCTTACTTGGTCACATGACTTGAAAGTTACACTTTGCAGATCAGTCAAAAAATTCATCCTTACTTGGTCACATGGCTTGAAAGTTAGAATTTGCAGATCAGGCAAAAAATTTATCCTTTATCCTTACTTGGTCACATGACTTGAAAGTTAGATTTTGCAGATCAGTCAAAATAATTTATCCTTACTTGGTCATATGACTTGAAAGTTAGATTTCGCAGATCAGGCAAAAAAACTTATCCTTACTTTGTCACATGACTTGAAAGTTAGATTTTGCCGATCAGTCAAAAAAATTTATCCTTACTTGGTCACATGGCTTGAAAGTTAGAATTTGCAGATCAGTCAAAAAAATTTATCCTTACTTGCTGGTCACATAACTTGAAAGTTAGACTTTGCAGATGAGGCAAAAAAATTTATCCTCACTTGGTCACATGACTTGAAAGTTACACTTTGCAGATCTGTCAGAAAAATTTATCCTTACTTGGCAACGATGCATTGCGTGAGAGTTCTTTAAAGATTTCGCAAAAATTTATCCTTACTTGGTCACATGGCTTGAAAGTTAGAATTTGCAGATCAAGCAAAAAAATTTATCCTTACTTGGCCATGATGCATTGCGTGAGAGTTCTTTAAAAATTTCGCAAAGATTTATCCTTACTTGGTCACATGACTTGAAAGTTACACTTTGCAGATCAGTCAAAAAATTTATCCTTACTTGGTCACATGGCTTGAAAGTTAGAATTTGCAGATCAAGCAAAAAAAAATTATCCTTACTTGGTCACATGACTTGAGAGTTAGACTTTGCAGATCTGTCATAAAAATTTATCCTTACTTGGCCACGATGCATTGCGTGAGAGTTCTTTAAAGATTTCGCAAAAATTTATCCTTACTTGGTCACATGGCTTGAAACTTAGAATTTGCAGATCAAGCAAAAAAATTTATCCTTACTTGGTCACATGACTTGAAAGTTAGAATTTGCAGATCTGTCAAAAAAATTTATCCTTACTTGGCCACGATGCATTGCGTGAGAGTTCTTTAAAGATTTCGCAAAAATTTATCCTTACTTGGTCACATGACTTGAAAGTTAGAATTTGTCAAAAAAATTTATCCTTACTTGGTCACATGATTTGAAAGTTAGATTTTGCAGATCAGTCAAAATAATTTATCCTTACTTGGTCATATGACTTGAAAGTTAGATTTCGCAGATCAGGCAAAAAAACTTATCCTTACTTTGTCACATGACTTGAAAGTTAGATTTTGCCGATCAGTCAAAAAAATTTATCCTTACTTGGTCACATGGCTTGAAAGTTAGAATTTGCAGATCAGTCAAAAAAATTTATCCTTACTTGCTGGTCACATAACTTGAAAGTTAGACTTTGCAGATGAGGCAAAAAAATTTATCCTCACTTGGTCACATGACTTGAAAGTTACACTTTGCAGATCTGTCAGAAAAATTTATCCTTACTTGGCAACGATGCATTGCGTGAGAGTTCTTTAAAGATTTCGCAAAAATTTATCCTTACTTGGTCACATGGCTTGAAAGTTAGAATTTGCAGATCAAGCAAAAAAATTTATCCTTACTTGGCCACGATGCATTGCGTGAGAGTTCTTTAAAAATTTCGCAAAGATTTATCCTTACTTGGTCACATGACTTGAAAATTACACTTTGCAGATCAGTCAAAAAATTTATCCTTACTTGGTCACATGGCTTGAAAGTTAGAATTTGCAGATCAAGCAAAAAAAATTATCCTTACTTGGTCACATGACTTGAGAGTTAGACTTTGCAGATCTGTCAGAAAAATTTATCCTTACTTGGCCACGATGCATTGCGTGAGAGTTCTTTAAAGATTTCGCAAAAATTTATCCTTACTTGGTCACATGGCTTGAAAATTAGAATTTGCAGATCAAGCAAAAAAATTTATCCTTACTTGGTCACATGACTTGAAAGTTAGAATTTGCAGATCTGTCAAAAAAATTTATCCTTACTTGGCCACGATGCATTACGTGAGAGTTCTTTAAAGATTTCGCAAAAATTTATCCTTACTTGGTCACATGACTTGAAAGTTAGAATTTGCAGATCTGTCAAAAAAATTTATCCTTACTTGGTCACATGATTTGAAAGTTAGATTTTGCAGATCAGTCAAAATAATTTATCCTTACTTGGTCATATGACTTGAAAGTTAGATTTCGCAGATCAGGCAAAAAAACTTATCCTTACTTGGTCACATGACTTGAAAGTTAAAATTTGCAGATGAGGCAAAACAATTTATCCTTACTTGGTCACATGACTTGAAAGTTACACTTTGCAGATCAGTCAAAAAAATTCATCCTTACTTGGTCACATGGCTTGAAAGTTAGACTTTGCAGATCTGTCAGAAAAATTTATCCTTACTTGGTCACATGACTTGAAAGTTAGATTTCGCAGATCAGGCAAAAAAATTTATCCTTACTTTGTCACATGACTTGAAAGTTAGATTTCTTTAAAAATTTAGCAAAAATTTATATTCTCACTACACGGTTATGTGATTTAAAAGTTACACTTTGCAGATTAATTCAAAAGTTTATCATTACTTGATCACATGACTTGAAAGTTAGATTTTGCAGATCAGGCAAAAAAATTTATCCTTACTTGGTCACGATGCATTGCGTAAGGGTACTTTAAAAATTTTGCAAAAATTTCTTTTCTCACTATATGGTCACATGATTTAAAAGTTAGCTTTTGCAGATTAATTCAAAAATAGGTGCTGATATGTTTTTATGAAAACACCAAGCACTACTTGGTCACGCCTTTTCACTCATAAGAAATGTTCATTATTTGGACCAAAACACCAAACACTACTTGGTCACGCGTTTTTACCCATTAGAAATGATCATACTTTCCACACAAAAACACCAAACACTACTTGGTCACGTCTTTTTACTCACAAGAAATTTTCCCAATTTGCTTCCAATACACCAAACACTACTTGGTCACATTTTTTTCTTCTTTAGAAAAGTTCATAATTTGGACTAAAAACACAAAACACTGCTTCGTCACGCCTTCTTACTCATTAGAAATATTCAGAAATTCGACCAAAAACACGAAGCACTATTTTGTCACGCCTTTTTACTCATGAAATTTATTTTCATTGTTTTGTCCAAAAACACCAAACACTACTTGGTCACGCCTTTTTCCTTATTAGAAATGTTCATAGTTTGGATCAAAAACATCAAATACTACTTGGTGACGTCTTTTTAGTCATTAAAAATGTTTATAATTTCGACCAAAAACACCAAACACTACTTGGTCACGCCTTCTTACTTATTAGGAATGATAATACTTTCACTCGAAAACACCAAACACTATTTGGTCACATTTTGCTCTTCATTAGGAAGGTTTATAATTCGGACCAAAACACCAAACACTACTTTGTCACGCCAAGAAATATTCCTAATTTGCACCCAAAACATCAAACACTACTTGCTTACGCCTTTTTACTTGGTCCAAAGACATCAAACACTACTTGGTTACGCCTTTTTTCTCATTAGAAATGTCCATAGTTTGGACCAAAAAGACCAAACACTACTTCGTCTCGCCATTTTACTCATAAGAAATATTTCAAATCTGGACCGAAAACACAAAATACTACTTGGTCACGTCTTTTTATTCATTAGAAATCTTTATATTTTGGACCAAAAACATCAAACATTACTTCGTCATGCCTTTTCACTCATAAGAAATATTCATAATTTTGATCAAACAAACCAAACACTAATCCGTCGCGCGTTTTTCCTCATCAGAAATGTTCATAGTTTGGACCAAAAACACCAAACACTGCTTGGTCACGACTCTTTACTCTTTAAAGGCCTCTGGACATACCCAACTTTTCGATTTTACACCAACTTAAATGGCAATTTCTGCATTTTGAAAAGATTAATGTATAACTTTTTTATATGTCCTGTTAAAGGGACATAACAGTACTTGCGAAATTTGTAAACAAACTGTATGCAGCGGATACAAAATCAAAACAAATGTCACATGTCAAAATAAAAAATCAAACCAAATATGGCTAATTTTGATTGTTCAATTGTTTTACAAGTTTGTTTTGGACACGTGATTTTAATTGTTCTTTTTAATGCCACGTGGTTCGCGCAATGTTTACATTTTACTACTGTAATGTCCCTTTAAACCTACCTTATTAGAATTTAAAAATTTAAAAATTGAGATGAAAAAATTAAATGAAGAAAAAAACGAAGAGTTTTTCGAAGAAGAGTATTTCACCTTTCAAAGCCCTAATCTCGGTAAAAATCAAACATTTTGGAATTTTTTTTGGTTCAGGTGATGTATCTATTTAGTATCTAAGAATACAATTTCGGAAAATTTTTGTGGAAGTATTTTTCCTTTAAAATCTCCAAAAAACCTTATTTTTGGCAATTTTTCCCACTAAATTTCCATACGAAAACAGCTATAACTTTAGCCAAATAGAACATTTTTCCGAAAAAATCTAAATAAAGAAATTATTTGTCATTAACTTAAAAAAAGTTTGAAACAATAAAATGATTTCCACCAAGGAGAATAGGCTTTTTTTGTGAAATGTATATGAATAGCGTTGTTATGACGTTTTATTAAGGTCCATGCCACACTTATTCCTTAATTACTCATGATGTTATTACTTAAATTCATTTTTTCAAAAGCAGATTGTTCTCAAACATGTCAAAGAAGCGAAAACATAAGATTTTATCTTCAAATTCTGAAATTGATTTTTCACTATGAACAGAGCCCTTAAACATTCAGATATTTTTCATATAAAATCCCACCAAATGTTACTCAATCATATCTTTCATTAAAACATGATTAAAAGCTCTCCTCACTTGCATCATTCGTCCAAAAATTTCTTCGATATTTAAAGAATTTTACGATATATTGAAAGTTCAGGTGAAGAGGAATTGCTAACTTGCACTTTTAGTACATTTGCGGCCGAAACGCCCGACGAGACAGAACAAGAAAGCGATCATCCATTCACTTTATTAAGTTTGTTTGTTAACACCTTAAAAAAAAAGAGAGATCAACCATAGACTATTTCTTGTTTCATTTGTTTATTAACACCTTCACATGAAAGAACAATTTTTTTGATTAATTTCAACAGCTATAAAGGTGTTACAGAACAATACAATAAAAAAAAAGCAAGTAGAAACCACCTCTAATCTCAAGATCAATCAGAAATAATTTATGCAATTATTCATGCATATGTTATGACGTAAAAGAGAAAATAACAAAAGGAGACGAAGTAAGGATATGTGACGAAGTAGTGCTATGCACAGGGGGTACTACCCTTGTCGACCGACGGGGGTGCTCCGCTGAGGTTCAAAAAATGGACCCTACGTGGGACTCGAAATATGCGAAAAAAGTGCCCCTGAATGGGACTGAAATTCCAAAATTTTCTCAAATTTTCTACTTTTTCCCCAAATTTTCCAAAAATAGGCACCCTACGAGGGACTGATTTTTCTATTTTGGTGTTTTTGCGACCCTACCTGGGACTCGTGGAGGTTAAAAAAGGTAATCCCCGTAACCCATTTTGCCCTAGTACCCCCCCCGGGGGTTAGAATCAGAGACGTCTAGAAAGATTACTGACCATTTTGATTAGTTTAATTAATATCTGACGATAGAGTTAGCTGGCAGTAAATGTTCAATAGCGTATTTCTTTTGATAGATTTCGAATTAGATAGCGATTTTATACTTTTTGGAAAGGCAAGATCTTGAATTAAGTTCAAAGTTGACTTTAAATACCTTTAGATCTAAAATAGCAGCTGCCTCGAAATTTTGATAGAATATAGTTGAAAGATTGGCACAACGGTGTAAAAATAATAGATAACCAACTTGCCTTGATTCTCAAAAAACATCCGTGTTTGTCTAAAGATTGGTACCTTTATTTTTTGAAAAAAATTCCAAAATTTGCAGTAAATAACAATTCAATTTTCTATCAATTCAGTGGATGTCAAAAAGTGTGTCAAAATCTAGCTAAAAGCATAACACGCACTGCACACAGAGCTTTTTAATAGAGTGCTCATTTCAATAGGAAAACAATGGTTGTTCTCTTGGGAGAAGTGCCTTCTAGAGGTAGTTGGTTATCTATTATTTTTACATCGTTGATTTGCATTAGTAAATATGTAAAAATTGACAAAATTTGCCGAGGATTCCCTGAGCATTTGTAAAAAATTGGTCATATGGGAAAAGTGTTTTCTTTCCCGATAGAGTTGAAGAGCAAACTTTCATCTGTATTGATTTGATACAAAAGACGAGGAATCTTGTCACAGAAAATGTTCATTAGAAGGCTGTAATTCTAAATCCCTTGATATGCGTACAAAAGAATCCCACTGCACATTCTGCTACTTTTATGGCAACCAATTTATTTATGCTGCCTTTTTCGCTTAATTGGTCATTAAGCCAAGAGAGGTCTACCTCTCTCTTGGAGAACAAAAGGTTTCAAGGCCAATTTTCGACGTTAAATCTTGAAATCTGATATGAAGCAATCAAAATCTGATGTTAAGCACGAATCTTCATTGTATATTTTTTACAATCCTTAGAAATTTATGAAAAGGACTGTTGATGCGAACCACTTATCTATCTACCGTAGTGAAAAAGCACGCAATAGAATAGTAGGAGTGTTATCTCCATCTATATTTTTATTACCTCCATGATTACACATAGGTGGTGTTATTTAATTCAAGTAATTTATTGATTGCGAAATATTCTCTTTGTTTCCTGATCGTTTCCCGGTCGTTTCTTGATAATCTCCCGGTCGTTGTCCTTTGTTTTTCCTCGTTTCCACCCGCGTTCCGCCTTGTTTTCTGGACGTTTAACGTTTTAGTAAGTAGACAAATTATTGAGAACAATTTAAAAACATTTTATGGCTTTATGGATAAAAATGTCAATTTGTCAGGAAACCTCTCAAAAGTACTAACAAGAAGTCGACCCAGCTGGCACACAACGTTGTTTCACCGTTCATCTAACGTTAAATGAACGTTGTGAACGTTAAATAAACGTTGAAACGACGTTGTGTGCCAGCTGGGGAGGCTAAGGAGAATTTAAAAAACCATTTTGACAAGAATAGTGTAATGATTTTGCTTTAGTCTTCTCATAGGTCTTAGGCTAGATAGCAGCCAAATTTAATTTTTTACTATTTCGGTAATACACTGATTAGTTTCACATTTAGCAATATCAAAGCTTAAATTCTAACCCTTTTCATTTTTTCATTAGTTTTAAAACAACCTTTTGAGAATTCATACGTGCCTGGAAATTTATTAATTATGATTTTTTGAATTGAATTGAAATTTGAATTGAAATTTGAATTGAAATTTGAATGGGTAGAGGTAAATACAACCATTGGATTTTCGAACCATGGAACCATGGTAATAAAATTGAAACAGATTACCTCAAATTATCCCGGGACGTCTATAAAATCAAAGATAGATTCCATGAAAACTAAACTAGGGAGCTTTAACTATATATCTCAATGTATCATACTCATTCAAAATAAAATATTTATCTTTTTACAGATGGTGTATTTTCTCGATGTCAAATTGGAAAAGAAGGTCGAACACTTTTGTTTGCACATAACGATGGAATGGAGAACAATGTTCACCAATTTGAACTTGACAAAGGAGTTAAACCAACCGATAAATGCAAAGCGATTACCACAGGACCTTCTGTTGCAAAGTCCATTGAAAGTTTTTACGAAAGGGCAACAAAATATTACATTGACCATCGATCAGTTAAAACTTTCCCACCAACGTATTATCTACAAAAGACTAGCACATCTCTCTTTATTGAGTTACTAAACGGGGTACTCTCGCAGCGCCATGGAAATCATATCATCTTATCCGGGTATAACCCAAAAGATCACCTTGACCTTATAGGTGTAGGTTTTCAAAAGTTGGATAAAATCATTGATCTCGTCAACAAAGATTATTACAAAAACTCTGTATTACTGGTTCACCCTGAAAGAAACTGTGTTTGCGTTTTCGTTGTAATTGATGATATATCGAAACTGACAGAAAGTCTTAAAGCTCTCAATAACATTTTAAAAACAATCTATTTCTCAAGTTTTGAATTGTTTTGCACAGAATATCTGAGTATTACAGGAACACTTGTTTTCCCTGATAAAGAAATGAAAGATCTAGAACATTTGATGCACTTGAACATTCCGAAAGAAAGTGAAACATTGTTTATCACCAAAAAAGAGTTCAAGGAAAATTACTTCGAACAATGGATCGATAATCTTTTCAAAACCATAAGATGTGATTTCAATACAATCCGTTCGAAAGACTTTCGATTAAATATTGATCTATTTCACACGTTGTGTGGCACGTTAATGACTGTGATGGCACAAACTACTCAATTTCTTCCACGCGTCTGTGAGAATGATACAGACCAAGTTAAGACTATTCTTTTAAACGGAGAACAAATTGAGTGTATAACAAACCCTGCAAAGCATAAGTTAATTAAAGCTTGTTTTGGAAGTGGGAAAACAGTACTTTTAATCGAAATGATCCGATCCCTATTGAAAGAGAAAGACCCTAAAAACTGTATTATATTTCTCTCTTATGATCCGTTCAGTGCGCTGGACGGAAAAATAAGAGAGACCTTCGAATTAATATCCAAGGAAGAAAAGGTTCCCGATGACCATTGCCTTAACTTGAAGGCGATGTCGCTTACTGATGCCCTTTCTGATGCTGAGTTTCCAGTGTCTGACGTTTTCAACCTTTCATCGACCTCGAAAAAAAATATTGGAGATGTGCTGTTACATATTAAGAATAAACACCCTGAGAAAAAGGTCCATTTTTTCGTTGACGAGATACCTTGTGAGATGTTCGACTCTGAATACTCAAAAAGAATTTTCAATTATCTGGAAGTATACTTTAAGGACAATACAGTGGTTTTCAGCTTACAGAGCGTTGAAAAGAAAAGAGAGATCGTCGAAAGAGATCAAACTGAAAAATCGTCAGAAATAGACATTGAAAGCACCGGCATGACATTGCTAAAGTTAACGAAGACTATGAGGATGTCAAGAACTCTTCATGATTTGAAGGAGATCCTTGAAAAAGAGATTGAAAGCACGTCGTATTCGATTCCATTGGAGATGAAGAAGAAAGAAGAAGAAGACAATGACAAAGGTGATTTATCCTTCATATTCCTTTGAACTCATTATACCATAAATATAGAATATCTTTCTTTGAAATTTAAGGCTTCGCGGACCTTTTCAGAAGAGAGCATTTTAAAAGATATTCACGAAATGGTGAAAGAAAGACCATTTTAGACGGTTTACTTTCGTCAAAGCAATCACCTAGGATGACTAGGGCTGCAAGCTGCGGTATGTGCTGACTGACCTTCTGATTTAGGGCAATTACCAACAAGAAAGGCTTTATAGATCTTATTGTAACAACCAAGATCGGCAACCCATAAATTTACTAAAAACCTCCCTCAGTCGAGGAAGGTTATACACAAGGAAAACACTTATTTTTTTCCTTTGTTGTCTACTCAATGGTCTGATTGCAGTAAGATCATTTTAACATTTAAGTACTGAAACGTATGATTTTCAATTTAATTTCTTAGATATCGCAAAAGTGATTTTTGATTATGAAGCAAAGGAGTTTGATGAACTAAGGGAGTGGTCAGAAAGTATCTACTAGGGGGGGGTGGAGGATTCTAGGGGGGGGTTCCAAAATTTTTTCGAGGGTTTAGGGGGGGGTTTCAATTTTTTTTTGAGGGTTTAGGGGGGGGTTCCAAATCTTTCGGGCAACTCAAGAGAAAATGTAGGAAGTCTAATTTCATAGTTTTACGTTTCAAGATTTCAAAAATTTTTCGGCCTGACGGCCGACAACTCAGAATTTATTTTATTTTATATATGTACATGTCATACTAACATTGTTTGGGCATCATCCCCTTGCCCTTTTGGTTTGTAGCATTTAGCTAAATGAGGGAAGTAGATTAGTGGCTTTCACAGCTCATCAGAGTGGTTTGAAAAAGTACTTTTTAGAAAGAAATTTGTCAAAACAAAGTGTCTTTTAGCTAAAATGGTGGTGAAAAACATCGACATTTTCTCCCGTCGGCGCAAACCATGGTTGTGCCTCCTTAGTCTCTACTAATATTTTATAAATTATATACATACACCATAGTATAAGAAAGCCGCGGCTGGAATATGTACCGCTTTGTCTTTTCAGTTAATTGCTGTTCCATCTCTGTCTCCGAGCTTTATAAGAACATCAAGATGATCAGTTTGTTATTGGTAGATAGTTTTTGAAATTTTCCCCTTATTTTCCTTCACAAAAAGTTTTTTTGTTGCTAGATATCTTTGAATCTATACCCAATAGAACACTTGAACTAATTTTGGACATATTTTAGGGGTGGGGGTATTTTTTGTGGAAACATAGTTTTTCGCTAAAATTGAAATTATAAGAACTATATTCAAGATGACAACTTTCCTGTCAGTTTAAATGATAAATTTTGAAGGTGCTGGCTTGAAATTTTCATAGTGTTATCTTGATGTAGTTGTTCATTGATTTCTAAAGAGATTTCACTGAAATATTGCGAAGGCATATCGAGGCACCTCATTAATTTTTGAGTTCTTTCAGCCCAGCCATTTTGTGCTTGTTTCAATTTCTTAGTGTTGATTTTTCCGTTACAATGATTTTATAATGCAAGTGTATTATCAAGAGCATATCATTAATATCTAAAACGCACTGAGAAGTATAATTATTAACGACAAACCAATAAAATTTACCATTAAAGATGCTACATTACTGATTTCTTGATCAACAAATAGTCATCAAATACGACAGAGATAGAATAACAGAAATTCAGATGTTATCATTCCAGCCGCGGCTTTCTTATACTATGTATACACAGAGCTTTGACAGACCCTGGAAAACCTGAAAATATAGGTTTATAGGGAAATTTCAAACTCAGAGAATTTTATTTTTCAGACTCCTTTTAACAACAGAATAGCTTGTATTTTAGGGTCTCGAGTACCTTATCTTCAAAATTTTCTCCCTTCGGGGCCAACCATGGTGGCCCCTCAGGATATTTTGAGTAATTGAGTAATGCCTCTGTAATGTAGGGAGATTATGTATCAGGGAAAATAAGCCGTAATTTTCTCCCAAAACACTGGGAAACTCAGAGAAAATAACTCGTTGATTCTTATTTTAACCCTGGACTATTCCTATAGGAGATCTACCATTTTGATTGACGTTTACACTACGGGTTTTTTCTTTTGTTTACTTCAGAGAAATTCCGTCGAAACCATGAAAATCGACGGAAAAAATCCCGTGGTGTAAACGTCAATCAAAATGATAGATCTCCTAAAGGACTATACTCAACTTTACAGGGCTAAACTATCTCCCTTACCTAATTTTAACATAAAAAACTGTCATACAAACAAATAATACTCTTTGTACCGCATCTGTATGAATTCTTTTTTTGCGTAAAAATTTTTCTAGTGGGGGGGGGGGGGGTGCGAAAAAAAAAAATATTGGGCCTTATGAGGGGGGGTTCGAAATTTTTTTCCAGGCTAGGGGAGGGGGTGCGAAAGTATTTTGAGATTTTTCAAAATATCCTCCACTCCCCCCTAGTAGATACTTTCTGACCACTCCCTAAACATAAAAGTTGGTGATATCATCACTGGTATTCGAAAACAATTCGATGGCTGGATGGAAGGTGAGGTAAATGGCAAACGTGGCCTTTTTCCTGACAACTTTGTAGAATTGGCATCAAAGGAACCAACGAACTTTCAATCAAGCGCAAACTCGGACAGAGCGTCTTTCAATGTGAGCGAAAATAATTCAAAGCAACTGAAAAGGAAAATAGTGCGTGTTCTATACGACTACAAACCGGTCTGCGAAAATGATCTTGCATTGAGTGTCGGTGACATTGTAGAAGTGGTAGAAGATAATTATGGTGGCGGGTGGTGGAAAGGAAGGCACTGTGATCAAGAAGGATTTTTACCATCTAACTACGTCGAATTGGTTGTTGACCAATCGCAAGAATCTTTAGAAAGCCTAAGTCAAGGTGAGAAAAAAATCTTTTTTTAAATGATATAGGAGCCCCCCCCCAGCGGACCCTCAATTCACGCAATCACGCAATTTTTTTTCGAAATTCACGCATTCACGAAAATTATCCTCGAGTTTCACGTAATAGCACGATTTTTCAGGAAATCGGAAAATTTTCGGGGAAAATCGGGGAAACATTGAAAAATCGGGAAAACTGCACATGATCGGTGGAATAAAGGAAAAATTCACGTATTCACGCACAAAATAGCCCAGATTCACGCATTCACGCAATCAAAAAGTGAATTTTCACGTTCACGCAATTTTTCTTAATTCACTCATTCACGCATTTTTTTTCCAATTTTCACGCATTCACGCAACCGAAAATGCCCATTCACGCATTCACGCAACCGAAAATGCCCATTCACGCATTCACGCAAACCGCTAGGGGCCATATAGGTTTGAAAATATTTCAAGAGAAAATTAGTAATTTTACCATAAACATAGTGAGTATTGGAAATAGGGTCACGTAGGAAAATGTATTTTTTGCATTTGTAGAAGGTACGCCTAGGACAGACTTTGCATTCCCAGCCAAAGTGTCCCTCTATGAAGGGATCTTTAAAGGACGTGAAGATAAGGTCGTCAAATTGTTAAAAAACCTTAGGTTGGTAAAGAAAGTGTGAATACGTGAATAAGTAAACGTTTCCGCGTAAATAAGTAAAATGGGGCTCTGACCATAGTTGAAACCATCATTTTTGGATTTGAGAGTAAAACTTCTTACTTAAGTTCCTTAACACTTTTAAAAATAAAGGGTGCTTTTACACTAGCTGAATGAGAACTTTTTAGAAAAAAGAGTATTTAATCATTTTTCAAAATCAAAGTCATTCGAGTAGCCATGACAGTTGTCGTTTGCGGACAAAGCCTTGCATCGATTGTTTTCTGAAAGAATTGAAAGACAATACATCACTCTCCAAAATTTCATCTGATCTTTATCCAGAGTCTCAATAACCATATAATAAATCCATGGAGTAATTAAGACTTTAATTACAAAAATGACGTTACGAACTTAGATAGACGTTGATAAAGTGTTATTTTTTTTTTTGGCCCAGCGCTAGCGATAGGGCCTTTCATTTGCATTTCTGTCTGTCCGCGGTGGTGGATTCCTTCTGTGTGTCCGTTTTGGTAAAAACGGCGCTTAAAACCAGTACCACACTTCTTAATTTTGGCGTCTTAAAAGCAAAGAGCTCGCCAAAGTCGGATACTGGCTATGAAAGATATATTCTCTGATTTCGCGCTCCTTAAACAAACAACGTTTGCACAAAAACAAAACAAGATGGCGGTCGAAGCGAGAGTAGGCTTTAGACTTTCTAGACCATTTTCTTTAAATATATTTGGTCAAGAGACTTTCAAATCGAACAAAATTTGTAGTGAATTTGCTTTGTAAACTTTTTTTCAAACATTTTGCCAAATCTTCTAGTCTTTGCTCAAGTTTTCATGAAGTTTTATGAGTGATAATTTCATAAACATAAAATTCTACCTCAAGAGTATTGCTGTCTTTTTTCTTTCTTGTTTTTTAAAATACTTTATTTTTAGTTAATTTTTACGTCAGAGAGTCGAAATGTTGTTAACAGTGTAAACAGGTGAAGATTTTGGGGAGGCAAGTAAATGACAAAAGTGTATTAGGTTCCGAAATGTGTATTTGTCGAAATGAGTAAAATATAGTAAACTTGAAATGATTGAAATTTGCCGAAATCTGTGAAATGAAATAAATGTGAAATATTGTTCGCTTTGGGGCTGATGTTGGGGATGTACCATGCAATATGAGGTCTAACTTAAGCGCCTAAGACCGTAAGGATGACGGCCTGTCGAAGGACTGTAAGGAGGACAGCCATATGAGCGTGGACTGTAAGGAAGACAGCCTTTACTCCTAACCTTATGAGCGTGGGCTGGAAGGAGGACAGCCTTTACTCCTGAACCTTATGAGCGTGGACTGTAAGGAGGACAGCCTTTACTCCTAACCTTATGAGCGTGGACTGTAAGGAGGACAGTCTTTACTCCTAACATGTATGTGCCTGTAGATACTGTATAAGCTAGCCACTAGGTAGGAGTATGGGGTTCCGAAGGGACCCACACCAATGGAGAGCATATTGCGTGATACATCCCAAAAGAAGACAAAAAAGACTAGTCCCTGGACTAAAAACACCTTTTGGGGAATAAAACTTGGCTGGGACTAGCTGCGCTGCTGCTTGTGCGTCCTCGTCGTCGGACGTGGGCGTCGTCGCCAATCATCCTGAAATGAGAGAGAGAAAAAAGCAAGCAAAAACTGGCGCATACAAGTACCATGTCCCTCACTAACTCCATGTACGGAAGGGAAGGTAGGGTGGGAAATTGAAAACACAAGAATAAGAAAGACTAAGCGTGGTTTCGTTCCCGTATAAATAGTGATACTGGGATTTGAGCAATGGCTTCTAGAGTGCGTAGCATGATGGCGGAAAGGTATATTGTGGGCGTTAATTTGTCTTCCTTAAAATTAACCTAAGCTAACTAAAGTTAGCTCTAATAAATGGCTTTTTTGGATGAATATTTAAATTGATTTATGGCAAACCAGTGGATTTCTACAAAACATTACTGAAAGATGATACAATTTCCAATAGTCGTTTTTAGGCAATCACAATGGTCTAGGCCGTTCGTAAAAAATAGCTATTTTTTTTAAGTAAAAGGAGTCGAAGGGACAGGAAGCCGTTTTGGCGCTGCTCGAATGTCATCATCAACCTCCGCCATTACAGACTCTGAGCGATGTAGCGAGCGGCGTTTGAGCGGATTTCCATCCAAATTTAATCCGAAATCCAGCTTTGTATGGATTTTTTCCCGATTTTCATTTTTTGGACCAAATGGAACCACTCTGGCTATAAGAACCTGGGGCTTAATTTTTAGAGAAGGGTTTTTAAAACAACCTGGTGGATGAAGATACTGAGTCGCATGATATTTTTGAGCATAAATTTTTTTAACCCCGACCGACCCACTTTTTCAAAGTTGGGGTGACGGGAACCAAACTATTTTTTACTAACGGACCTATTGAATATAACTAATTACTACAGACTGTCACGTTCACCTAAAGCTCCCCATAATTAGTGACAAAAATATTACTTAATAAATTAACGACATGATAACCTGGTGCCTTACAACAACAGAACTTTCCTGGCACTTATTCGGGATCCTTCCGCTGCTTTTATCTGATAAACTGGCAAAGATAGTTGTTCAGCTGTGTATTAATGCCTACACAATGATGTGTTGCCTTGGAAATGACCGCCTAACTAATTATTTTGATTGAGTACGTACTTCAACTTTTTACCTAAACTTGGAAAAAACTGTTTTCTGGTCTACTTTTCTTACCTCATCAAGTCGCACAAATCAAGTTGCATATAAATGAAAGGCTTTTATAATATGATAATCACAGTTAGGAGCTATCTTCCCAAGTTTGGGCAAATGAAATTTGGATTAAACCTGCAAGCCATCAGAAGGAAAGTTTTGAAGAGGTTTTTCTTTCGAATTAACTGACGTCAGCATTGTGCAGGGTGATTGTTTTTGCTGAATTGTGCTGACGTCAGCAAAGTTTAAAAAAATATTTTTGTCGAGTTTTTTTCTTTTGATATTTTGCAACTTTGCTTCAAAGCTATGGCTAGTGGTAATTAAGTAAAAGTAACAAAAGATTGGAACATGCTGTTTGACCGAATTTGCGACTTTCCGACATTTTTATATCTTTTACTAGGTTATATTCTTTTCATTACGTTTTAATGGTCATTCTTCATAATATAAATTTAAGAAACAATATTTCGACCTCCTTCGTGGATTTAACAAACGTTCGGTTGAGATCATTGAATTGACGTCAGATGACATCAATGCAATCATGCAATGAACTCAACCTGATGTGCGAAAGCATTGGTTTCCAGAACCTTGACGTCACATACTGACCATCGTCACTATGTGGCGCCGTCTTACGGAACTGGATCTCCAATACATTATAATAGGTAATATTGTGCTCTACAATTGATTTGAAGTTTTACCACTGGCACCCTTGTTAATCAAGTGAGGGTCTCACTCCAACCTATCTTTATCTTTCGACCTCTCATCTCTCTCTACTTTTGACACCTTTAATCAGTTTCAAGTTTTCTAATTTTTTTCATCGGGCTGGGCCTTCACGCCGCTAGGCTTCTTGTTTAATTTTAAAATATCTTTGAACTATTTTCGGAAAAATTCTCTAAATTGGTGGATCAAAAGTTATGTATATTACTTTTATGAAGACTTGAGATGAACAATTTGCCAAAAACCACTATTTTCACGACTTAAACAGAAAATGTATAACATGGCAAAGTTTTGTGGGTACATCACTGGCAGAAACTCATATTTCGTACGTGCCAAAAATGAAAAATTCACCATGGGAAGAGCCCTCAATAAGACTGATTTGAGAAATTAATTGACCTAATATAAATTATTCAATCTCATTTCTTAGCTACGGCCGAGGTGGTTTCTGATTATACTGCAAATATGAGCGATGAATTGAACTTAAAAGTCGGTGACATTGTTTCTATTGTTCGCAAGGAAAATAATAGCTGGTTGGAGGGAGAAGTAAACGGAAAACGTGGTATGTTCCCTGAAAATGTGGTGACAGTAAAAGATTCAACACACATTCAATTGATTGATGACGAACCGCAAGAACATTCAAAAGACCTAAATCCAGGTTCCAAATTAATTTCTTTTAAAAATGGAGATTAATGGAGGTTATTAGACCCTCCCAACCTCTCCTCCATAAAATTTCCGATAAAGTTAGGGGTCAACAATCTCGAGATATCGGATTTTGTTTTGTTTTAATGGCGGTTCGCAGTGTTTTGTTGCTTTGAAAATGGTCCGATCCTTGTTTTTAGATTTTTTTACCTAAGAATTTATTTTTAACAACATGTATTTAACAAAGATAGGCTACACATGCAGGTCTATTTTCTAAAAAGGGATTCAAACAAACATTAAATGAAGTCCGCTTCAAAGAGGTTTTCAATGGGGACCTACCACTAAAGTTCAATTTACCTTAATATCAATGTACCTTAATATCAAGCCTATGTCCCTCGCAACACAAGAATTTTTGATTAATGACGGTGTCAAGGAAAAAGCTATGGTTTTCTGGTACAGGCAACTTAATATCTCACCTTTTCATTTTAGTTGGTTTTGAAGAACCGAAATCGTCAACCTTAACCTACCCCCATGATCCAGAGAAAATCTTAAAGTCAACTGGCGATGATGGGTCATACGAAGTAGTGAAAGCACTCAATACGTCAGTGAAATTCGTTGATGCAGATTGTGGTCATGATTTTCCGAGTGAAATTTTACCAAGACTCTTTTACCTTGATGAAAATTTCACTTTTAATTCACTCGATGCAATTACTACGCTTTCAATTATCTTAAGCCAATGTTTAGAGTCACGCAACGAAGAAGGCGTTGCTTTAATATGCAACAACATTCAAGAGGTCAAAATGACGGAAGCTGCCTTACTGAAAAGCAAGACCAGAAAACCAGTTGTATTCGCACCATATTTAGACGTCGACGTTCCCCTTCAAAAGTTAAAAATTGATCTTGTCAAAAACTTGGAAAATACCGATAATGTTTTAATCTCAGACTATCGAACTCTTCGTGGTTTAGAAGTTTCGCATTCAATAATTATAGTTGATGAAGAAGATATTATTGGGCCAAACCTTTTAGTGGAGATGATAACTCGCACCATTACTGACTTGGATATACTGGTACTCCCTAAAATGAACAAACAATCTCCACAAACAACAATACAAAACGCATTTCAAAAATTTGAAAATCAAAATCTAATCAACAAGACGATAGTAAAAGTAACAAAAGTTAACGAAGCTACGACATCTGTTGAACTGCAAGGAAATGGTGGTGAAATCGAGCATCTTGAAACTTTAGCACTTACTGATGAAGATCACAAACGGTTTGATGAAATTAAAAAACTTACGCAGGATAATGAGCAACTACAGGAGAGCATCAGGTTAGTAAAAGCTTTTAGGTACTGTTGTATTAATACCAATACCATACACTTTGAACAGAACGGTTTTAACCCCTATTTTTACCAGGGTTTACGCCACTTTGGCATCATTTTGCTAAGAAATCGATACAGAATTTTTTAAAACACTTGAGGCTTTCTGACTCTTTGCAAAATCTTATGATGAAGTCTACCAAATCTAAAATAAAAATACCCGACAGGTCAAGTTTTAAGCTTTCATTGCTAACATTTGTCATATAACCTAGCTAAAATCATGTAACATCACAACTTTTAGATATACTCATAACTTTTATTCCAAATTACTTCAGACTTTCAACATTATATTCAACTATAATACTATGTTATCATTACCCTATAACACTATGTTACCACTCTTACATTGTTCATTTTCCAATTCTTTTTATTAAGGGAACTCATTTCTAACGGCTCACTGACACTGTAAGTACACTATAAATTTCTAAATTTGAGAAGATTGACGATCGTTTAAAGAGGCCCCAGTGGTTTCCATGATGACGTGATTGGCGTTTTTCAAGTTTATGATTTCCTTGGTGATTTCGAAATCGTAGAATGTATCTTAATGTATCTTAATTTTGAAATTTTTTTTTGCGCGATTGCGTGATTTCAAAGTTGACTGGGGGGGGGTCTCTTTATAAGTTTTATATTTATAATTCTCTATGTGAAATTGTACATCTGAAATCTAAACAGGAGGTTTTCAAAAACCTTTGTAACAAAAAATAATGGTTTTCAGCAATTAAGGTTAATATTTCATGTACCTTTTATAAAGTTTTTACATTTTATTTAAGAGTTTTTCGACCTACCCCAGTGGGGGTCCTATAAATTAATCTCCGTCCGTCCGTTCGTTCGTTCGTCCGTCCGGTCGTTGGTTACCAACTGTTCTCGAGATTGGCTCATTAGATTTTTTGCACATTATAAACCCTCGAATGTGACGGAGCCTGATTTTCGAGAAAAAAATTTTTGGGCAAATTTGGGCCAAAAAACAGGTTTTTTGGACTTAGTGAAAAATCGGATCATCAATTTTTTCTGATTTTTTGCATGAAAGAAGGGTACCATCATAGGTAAAGTATGTTTCAAGCAGATTTTTGCAAAAAACCTTTTTGGCTCAAAAAACGCATGTTTATCTATAAGAATCACTATTAGTAAGCATACATCAATGTTCTTAGTCAAATTACTCAATTTTTTTATGAGATAGATGTATTTTTGCTCATGTGGGCTTACTTTTGAAGAACATGTGTGTTTACACATGAAATTTTGGTTGCTTCGCGTGTTTTTATAAAAAAAACTGGTCAAATTCGATATTTTTTTATAAGTACATTATCAATTACTTAGGTATTAGCTTTTCTCGAGATCGGCTGGTTCATTCTTTATGGCTTTTTGCACAAAGATGCATAACTATAAACCCTTAAATGTGACGGAGCTCGATTTTTGGAAAAAAATATTTTTGGTAAATTTTAAGCTAAAAAACGGCTAAAAAAAGGGTTGGATATTGGATCATTGTTTTTTCTGATTTTTTGCATGAAAGTAGGTAAAAGATGGCTCAAGCAGATTTTTGTTAAAAAATAACTTTTCAGGTTAAAAAAACGCAACTTTATCCATAAGAATCACTATTAATTAATAAAAATACATCAATGCTCTTAGCCAAGTTAATCAATTATTTGATGAGAAAGATGTTTTTTTGCTTACGAAGTCTTGAATATGAAAGAATATTTCAAGAGCATGAAATTTTGGTTTCTAAATCTTTTTTTATAACAACTAAACGACTAATTTTAATTAATCGTCACTATTTGTGTTCTGAATGATTGTTTAATGGTCACGCTCACGTAGATATCAATTATATATGTGTTAAATGCATAACCAGGTAGGTACATAAAAGTATCACTTGTAATGCTTTGAAGTATCTTTTCAACAGTATTCTTTTATACAGGGTGTCCCTAATAAAAGTATCGAGTTTGAACATGCGATTGAGTAGAAAGTTTTAAGTGTGTATTCACAAAATTGTGTTTTAAGCTCTCCCTCTTTTTTCTTTGTCATTACGATTAATTTATACGTTGTAACTACCTTTTGTAAATAAGCCTGTGTGATGGAAAACGTTCTTTATATTTTAGCGATAACACACACAAACTTTTTTACTCAATCGCATGTTCAAACTCGATACTTTTATTAGGGACACCCTGTAGTACGTTCTCATAAAAAAAATATGTAAGTCTAATAAGAATGTAAGCATCTAAATTTTTATTCCAAAACTAATTAATTGGTTTAATATGAATCTTTATGAGTTGATTTATCAGTAAATATTTCAATTAATACTTATGTCAATACTTTTATCGAAACAGCCATCAATGGGATGGCAAAACCATGGAAAGTGTGACCTTGAATGATGGAACTACGCTCAGTTTTGAAGGTAAGTTCAAGTTCCCCTCATGAGGTGATACTTATGATCCTACCTACAGTTTTCTTTCATTGTGATTTGAAAGCATAAAAAAGAGTTTGTTTATTGCCAGCTAGCTAAGTGTTTATGAGAACTCTGTGGAGAATTCTTTTACTTTCGTATATTTGTAACAATTGTTTATTTGTAATCGTATTTTTGAAACTAAATAGATGCATTGAAATTAGTATATATGAAAAACAAAAAGCATTTAATGCCAAGACTTCCGGGGAGGGTACCTTCCATGCCAACCGACAGGGATGTACCGCAGAGGTTCGAAAAAACACTACGCGGAACTTAGCTCTCAAAGACGGTAAGTCCCTGGAGAGTCCTTTTCAATTTTCTCCGAGAAAATTATGAATTTAATGGTAAATATTGCTGTATATGTTGCGTGCTCAATCAAGACAAAAATTGAGTCTGCCATATGACAACAGGCCACTTATCATCGCCATCCAGTTTATCAAAAAGCGAAAGTTTGCGCCCTACACTCACAGGACCCCTATCTTTTTGAATTTTTCATTTTGAAAATACTCTTTGTTTACTTTGGGTAGAGAAATGTATGAAAAACAAATTTCAAATATATTTTAACTATTCAACTTTGCCATTTGAAATCTTGTTCAAAATTAAATTTCAAATAAATTTCAAAAAAAAACGCCATGCCTTAAGCGCATAATTTTATCACATGTTTGCGTAGCTCGAAACTGCATAACTGTGTAAAATAACTATAAGTTTCTGTACTTTAAAAAACCCTTTTTACGACATGCCAGGAAAAAGAGACAATCAATGAAATCATAACAAAAGAAATGTCGATTTCATACTCAAGGGGACGATTTTTTTTTTTCTTCTCCTGCTATAAAATGAGAGTTTGCGTTTGTTTCATTTGCTTTTTATACTTAATGGTGGTGAGGTGGGGAGTTTCTAAACATCGACCAGAATTGGCGACCACGACCAGCGACCACGACCGGGGACCAGATAAATTTGGTTTATCGGGTTTATCTGCTCGAGGCCTGCTGTGGCTTTCAAATGAACCACTGAGCACGTGGTTGAGAATTACTCTAGCTAGAGAATACTAAAATGACTTTTGACGTTTCAGTCATTTTCTAGACAAAGTGACACTTTTTGACAAAAATATTGACAGGGCAATTAAGTGTAATGCCTGTAAACTTTATTACACCAAATATTTTAATTGTACCGAATGAGATGCCTTTACAGGGCCGGCGAATCAATTTTGAAAGTGGAGGGGCCAAATAGTAAGTGTCTAAGGAGGCGCCACCATGGTTGGTTGGTTTTTTTTTTTCTTAGCAAAAAAGTGGGGGGGGGGGGGCCATGGGCCCCCCCGGCCCCCCCAGTTTCGCCAGCCCTCGGGAAGGCCAGTTTTAGAGATATCAATCTCATCAATTATTCTATTGTCCTTGCATTGTCAAAATGACTTATTTTGACAAAATAATGATCTGATGATCAAATATAAAGCTTCCTAAATACATTCCAGCATAAATTTTGCCACTAATTAATTTGATGCCGAAAATACAAAAGGATAGAAATTGACACTCTATTCAAGCTCCAAGAGCGTTGAAATGGGCGTTTTGCACGTGGTTTTATAATCACTGTAGATGAGACAGGGGGGAGCTTTACTCTTCAATTCGATAAATGAATTATCATAAGAGAAAAACTCTACGGTGGAGAAAGAGGAAAAACTCGATAACCCAAATTTATCTTGTCGCCTGTCGTGGTCGATCGTCGTGGTCGCAATTTCTAGTCGATGTTTAGAAACTCCCTGGTGAGGTGACTGGTTTTTGTGGAAAAGTGAATGGATTAATGAATGAATGAATTTGATCGGAAAATTTTCTAAATCCTTTAACCTATTTAATTTTCTGAACCTTTAGTGTTGTATAAATTTAGTAAAAGCGTAGTGCATAATTAAATTGAAAATTTATTCAAGCTAAGATTTCTTAAATATAAAACTAGTCGAGCTTTAAACGACGATTTGAGAACCACTTTACATATCAGTGCTTTTATTTTCTATCACAATTTCGTGATTCATTTTGAAAGCAAGGCAATTTTTTTATTCTATTTGGATAGCATCTTAATTAGTTGTACTTTCTTTAGTTGTAATAGTGTGTACTTTCCTATTTTATTTTCGCTGTTTTGTGTATTAGTTCACTCAAAAATTCACTTTTGACAAAAAATTCTATTTCGAAAACTTTTTCGACTTTTTCACATTCTTAGAAATTTTTCATGGAATTTATTTTTTCACAGAATGCGTTCGAATTTTGTTTTTCGCAATGAAAAGATAAATTTCTCTCTGGAAAAAAATTTCATCAAAACCAAAAAAAACTCAGTCCATCAAGTTGGAAATAAATTTCCAATCCCGATTGCAATTTTTCAACTTTGAATCTTTTTTACTTCTTGAGATCCAGATCTTCATTTTTTTCTAACTTCAATTTTTTTACCGTCACAAATAAAAATGATTTCTTGCTGAGCAAAAAGTTTTCATTCAAAGTTCAAAATTTTTTCGCCATCGATTCAGAAATATTTTTCTCGTTCTATTTGCAAAATTTCAGTTTCAAAGTATTTTTTACCCTGAGTATATAGAGGTTAAGTTTTCAAAAAATATATTAACCTCTGAAGACCAATAATATAAATTTTATGGAAATGTCACTTTAATTGAATTGAAATAATAGACAGACTTTATGTTATGATTCTCTATCACTGACTTTTTTTACAAACCATTGATTACTTTTTGTAAGTTGTGTTTTCAACGACGGGGATAAAAATATCAACTTTGAACCTCATCCAAGATCTTGGATGGTCGTCATGGTTACTTTTGTCTTCGTTGATTGCGCGCTGAATAGAATCTCGATTCGTCGGCACAGCGTCAATATATGATTTTGACCTTTGCTATTCACGGTAAGTATTTTTAGTTCCTGAGATATTGAGGTTCAATTTTTGTTAATTTTTTTTTCCGCGTGAAAAGTTTGAATTTCTTCATTTTACTTCAGATGTTTGGAAAATTATGCACGAAAAGAATTTCACGAAATTCGAACAAATTTTCCAACAAAAACCGAACATCGTCAACTCGTTGCGTGATGGTTATCCTTTTGCTGGTCGGACACTTCTCATGTGGGCTGTTGGTGGTGAAGATCGTTTCGACGTTTTCGTTCACTTGTTGAAATATCCGCAAGATTTTTCACTTGTGGACAATGATGGTTGGAACGTTTTTCATCATGTTGGTCGTGATGGAAAAGTTCGTCATTTGGAAAAGTTTGATCAACAAACAATCGAAATGTTGATCAATGGAAGAGACGATCTGAACAACAGCACACCATTGCAAGTTGCAGCATTTTTCAACAAATATGACGTCATCAGATGGTTGTTGGCCAAAGGAGCGAATCCTGAATTGGAAGACAAATATGGTCGACGCCCTGATGAACGTCCTGATTGTGATGGTGTTACCAAAGAAATCTTTCGATCGTTTCGTTCGTCTTGGTAAGAAAAATTTCCACTTTTTATGTTCTTTTAGGATGGAAATATTTTTAAACAGTGAATTAATTAATTTCCGTGCGATGGTTTGAAATTTTGTTTGCGATGGTTTGAAACTTTTTCAAATGAAATTGAAATGATATTAATCTTATTTTCATCTTGTTTCTATTTTATTCTTTTAATTGAATTAAAAATAAATACTCAGGACTCAAAAATTTTTCATTGAATAAGTTTGGCTTGCTTCGACATCCTAACGAATTTTCTCACTTGATTTTTTCAGATTTTCTTTCGATATGGTTTTTGTTCGTTTCGTCGACGCCTTCCATCAAACTTTTCCAAGTAAGTCCATTGTTTTTTGCCAGAAACCAAATGAGTTGTTTCTTGATAAACAGTTATAGTGTTTTTGATTGAATGACTTCTTTTTAAAAAGCTTTAAAGTAGATTTCTGTTTGGATGAACAGTCATTTAGTAAACATTTTCAATGTTAAATTTACTTTACGTTTATTTATTTTTTCATAAGAGCAAAACGTTTCGAATTTGAAAAATACAGCGCCACAAATTTCATTTTTCCTTTCAATATTCTTTTTAGATTCCAACAACAACATGCATGAGAAGTCAATCCGTCATTTTGACGCCGTTTACGCTTACGTTACTACGTTGCTCAAATCTACGTATTCCCTTCACCTTTTTCAGCGTAAGTCGAATATCACTGTTTTGGAAATCTTTCTTAAGGGACAGCCCCTTCTCACACAACCGGTGGGATTTTCCAAAGTAGCAGACCAAATATCGATGGAGGTTGAAATTCCCGTGTTTTTTTATGGTCGGGGATTTGAATTCTATTGTTTTCGAGCCAGAAGATTTAGTCGGGATGAAAAAGTAGCACAAAATTTTGCAGTGAGGATTAGCTTATCTGATTATTTTCAGCGTGGACAACAGTTAGAGTATGATTTTCCACTGAGGATGATATTTTGCCGATTTTTCCAGTGGGAAGGGTTCTCGGTGGTTATGCGAGAAGGGGTGTGAAGTGTGGGAAGCCCTCGTCACATCCATACTGAGCTAGAAATACAGAAGTTCTGACAGACATTTCGGCAAATTTCAATACATATTGTTATTTTTTTAAGGCATTGCTTTGGGTCCCTATAATGAACTTTGGTCAAAAATATTCATTTTGACTGTAAACCTTTCAACTATTTATCTTCTTGCTGTCTTTTTTTCAGATTTTTATGTAGACTGCACGTTACTGTATATATGTAGAACCGTTTTGGTACTACCAAGTCTACGTTTACGTCTTATGGTTATCTTTGCGCTTTAAGTGAATACACAAGAAAAAGACGGTGCAAGGTTTTTGGAGAATTATAACTTTTCTAGCTTATTGATTTTCATCAAAAGATCTAAGCTTTTTTGAAGTAACTGGTATCCTCCCAAGTTTCACACAGTTGACAAATCTTAAGGCCAAATTGTGTTAAAAGCCACATAATTTTGATAAAGGATAATATTATCGAAAATTAAAATTTATTCAGACTCAAATTAATAACAGACTCGTCAGATATTTTTTATTTAGAAATCAATTCTTTTTGCTAATGTTAACGAAACAGTATTTAATATTATGCCTAGTTTTTGTATTAAAGCTCGCCTCAACTCTCAAATATTTAGCAGTAAAAGGGTTTCTAGGAATCCTGGGCGTGTCAATTAGGAAAGCAACGTATATTAATTTTCAGAGCGCCAAAGTTTTTATGTAGATATAAATATATTATATAGCTATTGTACATATCAATATGGTTTTAGGTATTAATTTAATTAAGATAGTTTGATAGTATTGTATTGTATTGTATTTGTATATATCAGGTGTTGTAAATTATTTTAACTAAATTCATGCTAAATAAGAATTTTTATCACAATATTGAATTTTTTTTTATTGTCTTTCTTATCGGGGATGGAAGTTTTCACACTCATTGGTCATTTGAAGTAAAATTTGTCTCAATATAATTTGCAGCGGTGACAAAAAAGCCAATAACTTTTGATAGAGTTCAAATTAGATAGAGGTTTTGTGCTTGTTGAAAAGACAAACATGAGTGGAATATTATCATTAAAATTATATTGAGAAAGACTTTAATAGAGATAAGGGGTTCTTTAGAAAAAGTATAGCAAAATTAATATATCACAGATTGGCGACTAACCAAATCAAACGGGAACTTGTAAAAACTCCGTCTTGTACCCTTTCTCGAAGCTTTTCTGGGGCCTTAAACCTCCAGGAACATCCCTGATTAGGAGGTAGGCAGAAAGAAGCGTCAAAGGGATAACAACTCCTTGATTTTAAAGATAAAGATCATACATTAAAGGCCTTAAATTACGCTACAAGACCAATTATTATAAAATGGATTATAGAAATGTTCCTGCCTAAAGAAAGCTTAAAAAAGTTCAATTAAGCTTGTGTATCCTTGAAAGAAGAAAACCAACAACATAGTCACAAACTCTCTTGCAAGTATAATATGCTAAAATTTGGCGGATGAATGAAAGTCACTAGGTACTTTAAAGATGATTTGAGCTGCAGATTACTAACAAACTTGGTTTTATCTCTTCAGTAAGGTGTAAATTTTAAAAGAATTAGAACAGCCAACACCGAGCAAAAACTTACCGTTTTAAAAACGTGTATCTTCATTGTTAATCGGAATTAACTTCTTCCTGATCTAGTTTAGAGAATTCCATTACTTTTCACCCCTCATATGCAGTGAAACATTGGACTTCCAACCTCTATACAGTGGGGAAGTGTTTAGTTTACACTCCTCACGCACAGTTTTAGGTTTAGGTTTACACACCTTTTATACACTTGATCTGGTTTAGAGAATTTTCACTTTTCATCTTTTATACGCAGTGACATAGAAGATGAGCTTTCACATCTAATATAAAGTGAGAGAAGGATCAGTATAGATTCCTCATACGCATTTTGATACTTTTGGGCTTCCACAATATATCGCAAGGAGGGAGTATTTTGTCGTAGTGAGGGGAGTTCACAAACTTTATACGGATTTAGACAGGGGTTGGTTTAAACCCTTCACACTTAGTGAGAGAAGTTTACTTACTTTAGATATGGGGTAGGTTAGGCATAATTCGATTTTAATTATTACATTTCATGTTTGTCTTTGGAGAGTGAACCCTGGGGGGAGGGGTCATTGATATGGTCCAACCCACAGAATATGCTGGCCTTAGGGCATGATTTTCGAGATACTCGAATTGCGCTGTAAGGGTGTATTTTTGATTGAGTGCATTACAAGGGCTTGGATACAGATGATTTTCATAGGTAATCGTCATTTCGCTATTGTCGTTGTATTATTTTTGATTGTTTTCTTCTTCAAGCTATAAAAGAAATAGCTCATTTTCTTCAGTCGTAACCCCATCTGGGAAGCTTTTGGGTACTAACTCTTGCTCAATGGAGCCCGTGGTTGTCTAAAGTCTTCCAATGACTTCCTTACACTTTTGTCATTGGTTGGTAGTGTGGGTAAAATATCATCAGTTGTTCGTTTGTTTTATATTACAACGTTAGATTATGAGAAAATTGTTGAGATTATGATATTCGATGGGAAATGTTATTGAGAAATATTTTCTAACATCCAAACGTATAACATTTTGCACGTATGGAATAATATTACCGTCAAGATGTAATCTAACACGCATACCTTGGCCAATGAGCCTCTAATACAATAAGGTAAATATTTCACACCCCTCATTCCAATACGTCTCTAAACTCTATGTAACTCTTACACTCAGTATAAATAAAATCCGTATGAGCCTCCTCGTGAAACCATAGAGGTACAAAGAAAAACAGGAGAAGTTTGTTATTATAACCAAGCTCACCCTTGGCTCATTTCAGTTTTAGAAATTAGATGAGACGAGATCCATTGTTTCTGACATTCTGACATTTTCTGTGTAAGAAAAAATTTGGACTACAAAAAGGGGAGTTTCTAAACATCGACCAGAAATGGCGACCACGACCAGCGACCACGACCGGCGACCATATAAATTTGAGTTATCGAGTTTTTCCTTTCTCTCCACCGTAGACTCCTTCTCCTATGATCATTTATTTATCGAATTGAAGAGTAAAGCTCAATCCTGTCTCACCTACAGTGATTATAAAGGCACGTGCAAAACGTGTAGAGTAGCCATTTCAACGCTCTTGGAGCTTGAATAGAGTGTCAATTTCTATCCTTTTGTATTTTCGGCATCAAATTAATTAGTGGCAAAATTTGTGTTGGAATTTATTTAAAAAGTTTTATATTTGATCATCAGATCATTATTTTGTCAATCATTTTGACAATGTAAGGACAATAGAATAATTGATGAGAACGATATCTCTAAAACTGGCCTTCCCAGCTTTTTCCCACTGACAATTTCTATCTATTCGTACTAAAGGCATCTCATTCGGTACAATTAAAATATTTGGTGTAATAAAGTTTACAGGAATCACACTTAATTGCCCTGTCAATATTTTTGTCAAAAAGTTTCACTTTGTCTAGAAAATGACTGGTAACGTCAAAAGTCACTTTTAGTATTCTCTAGCTAGAGTAATTCTCAGCTCTACGTGCTCAGTGGTTCATTTGAAAGTCACATCAGGACTCGATTTGGATGTTCTCTACGGCGGAGAGAGCAGGTAAACTCGATAACCCAAATAAATTTCCATTTTGAAGCTTAAGAAAATCTATTTTCGAAACAAAACTTTACGGATAAGGAAATGGAATATAAACTTGTTTTGTGGGGCTAAGTTTTACTTAATTCTCGTATATTAGAAGACTAAAATTTTCAATATTTATAGTTAAAGTGTTCAGAGCAAACTTGAGTTCTACTAAAGAGTCATTTTTCATTAGGCGAGCTTAGAATTTCTTTTGATACATTTTAAAAAATAAATTAAAAGACTTTAGGGACGAATTACCTACAAATTAAGCTCATGTTTCTCTTTATGCCTCCATGATGAAACTTCAACGAGCAGGCAGTTACTCTCGGGTACCTAATAGCCGGGGGGGCCCGCTAATTAATTTTTCGAAAATTTTCCACCCAGGACATTCTTATTCCAACCCCCCCGCTTATTGATTTTTGGGAAAATTTTTTTTGAAAGTTCCCTCTTTTGCCCTAATTCTGCTGTATCAGCCTCCTTTTCGAACATTTTCCACCCAGGACATTTTTATTCCAACCCCCCCGCTTATTAAATTTTGAGATTTTTTCCAACCCCCCTGCTTATTCCAAACCCCCCGGCTATTAGGTACCCGAGAGTAGTCGCAACAACGCTGTTTCTGACGTAACACCACACAAAGAAACGTCACACGGAATTTTTTAATTACTACATCTTCGTTAAAAGAGGATTTGCTCTTAATTAACAATGTCAAAGTGCCTCATGCTTATTGCATATCAATACAGCTTATCCTAAATTGCTCATTATTAATTAATGTGCTTCTCTCTCTCACACACAGACATACACATAGTCAATCATTTTAAGAATGGTGAAGACAGACAGGAGTAATACCTTACAGTATGTGGCCCCCAAAACGGCGATCAAATTTAAAATTTCTCTCAAAGCTAGAGGAAAAGAGGTTTTACAAAAATTTTTCTTGCCTGCAAAACTTTAACATCTCCACTTTATTTCCCGACAGTTCTTTTTCAAAATTTTCAATTTCAACAATATTTTTCAATCGCTTAAAGATTGGTAGCTTTTTTCTAATGGCCCCCAAAACGGAGGTTTGCAATTTTAGCGATTTCTCGAGATATCTTTAAGATATTACTACAAAATTTTGACCATAGTTTTGAAAAGTGATTTTGAGGGTTTTGGGCATAAATTTGTTTGATAAAATTTTTACAGTATACCCCTGGTTGTCAAAATGCAGGTTTGGGGCCCCCAAAACGGAGGTGTAGTTGAAATAAAATTATTAAGCCCAGTGGTAATAGGAGGAAAAACTATGAACATTTTTGTGTTTACCCTTAAATTTATTACCCGATAGATGTAAAATTTATGATTTTTATTAAATATTTCAAGATTTTCGATATTGCAAAGTCCAAACTGAAAATTTAGAAATTTTCAAAATGACAATTTAGATTTAACAACGTCTTAATCAAGTTTCTGAAAATCAATGTCTTTTGAAAAAAGTTCCATTCATGTATGGAAAAAGCTGTGAAAATTTGAGAAGAAAAGCTTAACTGAAACTGAAAATATTAAGCTTTAAAGGTATTTTTCTCCTATATTTTGCAGAAAAATTACAGAATTTGCCATTTTTGCTGATTCAGCGTAAATTCTTATATGTAATGTTATTTTTTGTTATAAACTATTAACTCAAGGTGATAGGAATGGAATTCCAAGATTTTTTGCTGTTCTCATATTTAGAATTTTCG